>NW_024722158.1:451256-511121 GCF_018991925.1 Homarus americanus
GGAATGTTAAGGGCCGACTGTATTATAAAATGTACTGCAGTATTGTACACTATCGTACTACATTTTTACATCTTGAGCAAAATATATGACGTTTATATTAAAATTATTGGCTGTCTTGCAAGGATTCCAGCAATGCAAATTATAATCTCCTGACTTTAGTCTGAGATATTATATAAAATAAACACCTTAAAGAAGTTATCACCAATCTTTTGTCTGGGAACACAAGGAGGGAGGTAGCCAGGGAGGTGAGGTGACAGTGTCTGGTGTTTGTTTATTTATTCGAGATAAGATTTGACAGTTGGCGCTGAAGGCCTGCGTGTTTGTTTATTTTCATTACTTAAGAGTGACTAAGCTCTTCTCATAACTTGACACCCAAACGACCTGGGTGAATATAACTTACATTGCTGGGATTCTTGTAACATAGTGATTTATTGGAATACCTGTATAAACAATCTATATTTGCAATAGACATAACAATTTAAGTACCGTAATCATTTAGTACATGTACAGTACAGGTTTGTTCCATTGTTAACCGAGGTACCACTGTATTGCAGTGTACTTATACTGTACAATATTGACTAAATTCACTTGATAACGTACACAACTAATGGTTGGTAAAATTTATCAAGTGAGTGAGTGTTAAGTCTGTCAGTTTAAGTGGCACGTGTGTGTAAAGGCCTAGGACTTAGGGATAGAAATCCCTTACCAGGCTAATCAGGATCTTAATAAAGGAAAGTCAAGGACCATGGTTATCTGAGGAATAACAAACAACCGTTTGAGATTGGCATCTCTTTACTATAAAAATATAACACAAAACTCTGACACCACTCAACAACATCAAATAATTACGGGAGTCAAACAATTAATGGAATCAAACAATTATAGAATCAAACCATGAACAAATATTTCCTACGGCAGTGGCCCTGGGGGAAGGTTCTGGAACACGGTGATGCACACTCAGGGTAACGAAACGTCCACTTCGACTCCACACTCAGCGACGTCTTGAAAAGGCAGGAGAACACCGGGGCACCGACGGAATGTGATGAACTGATGGTCGTGGTATGCGGTAGTGGTAGATGACCAGAGAGTTGGCAGTTGATAGGTGAAGGTCTGGGAACACAGCCCACGAGTCCAGGACCTATGATGAGATCACAGCCAGAATTTGATGGACAACAGGGTAGCTAGATACTGACGGTATGGCGGCTGGGTTGAATCTGCCGGCGGCGGAGATAGTCGCTGCCGTTCTCACCTCCGTCCAACCACCCCAAGTGTCGTCTGCACCAGCAAACGAGCGAGTTAGCAGCGGTAACCAGCCGGAGGATCGTTTCCGCCCTTACTCTGTGAGTGCTTGTGTCCTCCATCATAGGGGTCCGTTTTCTCTCGCTTCAGGACGCCTGAGTCAGTTTTCTCTTAATCTTAGAGTGCAGTGCACCACAGACTTCGTTATTCCTTAGTAATGCCACAGAATTTGAAATTGCAACCCCAATTGCAACTGGGGTTGCAATTGTTGAGGCAACTAGATATGTCTGATTACAGCAAATGTCTTATTGTCAATTTGTAGGGGAAAGATTTTATCCTCAATAGATGTAGGTTAACATTACACCTGGAGGCAAATGCTTATTAAAGCCTAAAGAAGGATATTCCTTTTACACATAATATCTGGCCAGTATGGGAAGGATCATCGTGTCTCCTTCAGGGGGTCGTGGAGTGGTGGTCCAGCAGGCGTCATGGAAGTCTTTTTTTTTTTTCAGGGGGGGGGGGTAGCACGGACTTATATGAGATCGGATGTTGTTCGGATGGACGTTAACCGGAGCATGACTGTATTCTAGAGAAGAACCGGGCCATTGAGACATGGTTAGACATCAGTGCAAGAGCTACCCGAGCTTTATATAAGGGTCGTGAACATGTGACCGCCGCGCTCTCATTATGTCGTGGGGCCGCTAGTAGTCTCGCAACAGAAGAGCCCTTCACGAGGATCTGTGACTATGACGAATTCGAGACAGCTTTCCGGAAAAAATTCTTGGCTAAAACATCTAGCACCGATGCTCGCCGTCATATTAGATAACGAGACACCAGACGTCTTCGCCACACGTCTCCGTTCAGTATTAAACAATGCTAACGTTGCTCCCCAACTTTCACAAGAGGCCTATGACGAGTTCCTTGTACTGTGGTACATTTCAGGGTTGCCAGCCTGGTTAGCACCACGTGTGGACCCATCAGGTACTATCAAAACATGTACTGCGAAAGACAAATTATTTGGGAGTTGGAACGAACAGAGTACGCTTTCCATAGGCTGCCCCCTCCACCTCCCGTTCCTGTGACAGATATATCACAATCACGACCCTACGTAACTGGTGCAGATCAACCTCATTATAACCCGTTGGCTCTCCCGCCCCACTCGCACTCAACGGATCCACCACCGCTATGTGCTGGAATTGCAATCAGCGAGGTCATCGGCAAATGCATTGCCCAAAATTTTGAGTCGGACTTCGCTACTAGCGCTCAGATTAAGAAAAACCCACAACTTTCCCCAGGCAGGCCACTGATTGCGATAACTGTAAGTGGAGTCCACCTAACAGCATTTATTGACGCCGGTAGCCAGGCCACGATTATTAAGAAAAGCGCATTCATAAAAGTTATTGCGTTTAAATATTGTAAAGTACCCTGTAAAATTTTTCATGCACGATCCAGTCGTCGTGGCTACGAGTCGTAGACCTAAATATCAGAAGGAAATGCCGGAGTGGATGTTAGATCCTACAGTCACGGGTAATCAGTCGGTGTCTCCACCCGTCCCTGTCTCCGGTATACATTGTTCAAGCTCTAGTCGAGAAACATTGCACTAACTTTTATTAAGGCAGCCATAGGGAAGCCCATAATGTGGTTAAGGTAGAGGGGAGGTTAAATTTTCTTGTAATTCCCCACCACATTTCTACTATAGTCAACCGCACTGTTTTTCTCCCCGTCGTGAATGTTACTAAACACCCTGTCCGCCTGAGAAAAGGGGACGGATTAGCCCATGCTACCATAATACCAGTGGCGTCAGTCATAGGACCGACACAGACAACACCTCAAATTTGCGCGGTACACGCTAGTGCTCCTAACCTTGCAGACACGAACCCACGCTCTGAAGGCCCCGTACTGAGTAAAGATGTTGACCGGATGATTAGATCTATGAACCTGACACACTTGAATCCTGCTGAAAGACTCCCCATTTGGGACATTCTACGATCCTTCCCTCACTTGTTCTTACAACATGAAGGTGATATAGGCTTCTTACCTGATATAGAACACACTATCCCTACTGGAGAAAGTGCACCTGTACAAACAAGACAATGACAACTACCTGAATGCGCCCGGCAGGTGAATAGAGAAGAATGCCAGAAAATGTTACAACAAGGTGTGATTGAACCTAGCTCTTCACCTTGGTTGTCACCTGTTGTTTTAGTGAAGAAACCTGACGGGTCATTTTGCCTCTGCGTGGATTACCGTAAACTTAATGACCTAACAGTCGCAGATTCGTACCCGTTGCCACACATTCAGGGTATTTTAGATGACTTTGCAGCTGCACAATATTTTACTACGTTAGATGCTAAAGCGCCTTATTGGACTATAACTGTAGCGGAGAAAGATCCTGCTAAAACAGCATTTTCTGATGGGGTGCGCCTATACTGTACCAGTTTCGACGCATGCCATTCAGCTTAAAAACTGAGCCGTCTTCATTTCAACGAGCCATTAATTTCATTTTGTCTCCCGTCCTCGGTAAACACTCGTTAACCTACCTTGATGATGTTATTTATTCCAATTCATTTGAGGGTCACCTACACCACCTAAAGGAGACCTAGCATTACTAGATAAGGTGGGATTTAAATTAAACGGGGAGAAATGTACCTTTGCCGCACAGACCTTTAAATTCCTGGGGTTCCAGTTATGACCAGATGGTATTAGACCCGACCCAGATAAAAGCCGAGCTATTGTTGACGTCCCCAGACCCCGGACCGTTAGGGAAGTACGCCAACTACTAGGTGCGTGTAGCTATTTTCGGAGACACATAGATCACTATGACAGCTCCACTCACACAACTGACCAAATCAAACACTAGATTTAAATGGGAACCCGAACACCAGGCAGCGTTTAACCAACTACGGGAGAAGTTGACTCAGAACCCGGTATTAAAGTTACCTAATTTTGATGCACCATTCGAGGTCCACGCTGATGCCAGCGGCCTAGCTATAGGAGCGTGTCTTGTGCAAAGAGATTTTGATACTAACCCTCGTGCCATAGCATACTTTAGCCGTAAATTAAGAGGTGCCAAATTACGCTATAGCATCACTGATAAGGAAGCTTTAGCAGTGGTTGATAGTGTCCGATACTTTGAACCGTATATATTTCAACGCCACTTTACTATTTTTACAGAACATCGTGCACTAACAACTATCATTAAAAAGAAGACACGTTTTCCCCTTATGTCACGCTGGGGTAGTGAGTTAGCCGCTCATTCATATATAAACCCTGCGCCACTCATCCCATACCGGACGCTCTGAGCCGCAACATGGCCACTATTAACGGCGAGGTGAATATTGAGACCTAAGATCACACTAATCTTAGGATGTTACAAATGCAAGAAAATGTGTGGCAAGACATTATTAACTACCTAGAAGGAGGCCCCGTTCCCTCTGTCAACTGTGCTAATCGCACCTCTGATTTTGAAGTCAAAGATGGAGTGTTGTACCGAGTTGATGAAGGTAGCAGCCAGCCACAGTTTCGCCTTGTAATACCTAAAGTACTACGTCCGGCAGATCTCAAATTGGCTCATTCCGCTTGTAAAGGCTTGGCCTTTGGGATATAAATCCCCTGCCAGGAAAGTCAAGAACCATGGGTTTCCAAGGAGTAAGAAACAACCGTTAGAGATTGACATCTCTTTAATACTAAAATGATCACAATAATTTAACTCTGACACCACTCACACAAATATTAAATAAACAGCACTGGAGTCAAACAGTTACTTGAAACAAAACAATCAATACAACAAAGAACAGGTATTTCCTACTGCTGCAGATGAATCTTCCTCCTAACCAGCAAGGTAGAATGTTCTGGTAACACGGTGATCCGCTCTGAGGGGGAAGGTACAGGGCAGTTTCCTCACTTGGCGCCGGCGTTGGTAGGCGATGTCTTGCCACACAGGAGAGACGCCAGGGCACGGTCGGTGGATAGGGAGTGGAGGAGGCGGCGATCACGTGGCAGCCGCGGCAGTAGCTGGAGTAGGTGATCGGAGTTGACAGCCGAATAGTGAAGGACTGGGGAATCGCCCCAGGAGCCTCAGATGAGTACACAACCAGAGGTGGAATTGAACAGCGGGGTGAAGTAACAGCTGTGGTGATGGCTGGATCGTGTCTGGCGTTGTGTATTTTGGGGCACCCAAGGTTTTAATTACGGATCAGGGTAAAGAATTCACGGGGAAAATATTTAAGGACGTATGTGACCTTCTCAAAGTTCACACGGCACTAACCACAACATCATCATCCTCAAGCAAACTGGCTGGTTGAAAGAACAAATAGAACCATCAAAGACCCTCTATCCATTCTCAGTCACAATGATCCTCACACTTCGGAAGAACAATTAAATTTTGTACAGCTAGCCCTAAATACAGCCGTCCATCAGTCGCTGGGCACTCAGCCTATATTCCTCCTAACTGGGTTACCAGGTCGCTTCCAATCAGGTCTTATCAATGCTCACACGGTTCACTATGGGCAGGACACCCCTGCTGAGAAAATCAACCAAATGAAGGCCGCTTGGCTTAGCACCCAGCAGGCCTCTGATCGAGCCAAGAAATATTAAGCTCAGTATTATAACCAGAGAGTAAAACCTTTGACAGTGAAAGTGGGAACATTGGTGATGCTATAGAACGACTGGTCTGAACCCGGACCAAGTAGAAAACTGGGAACTCGTCGTTCCTTTTAGAATTATTGAGAAGAAAGGACCCATTAATTATAAGATTGAAGGAGCATTTCATGAATCTGAACCACATACTGTAGAACGTCGGTTTAAAGCGACACCCACAATTAAGGACAATGTTTTAATTTAAAGCGAATCTTTCCTATTTTGCACGGAGTCAATCCGGGGCATCATATTTAAAATTTTGCACCTAATGTTTCTCTGGGCACGCTACACTGTCCTAAGGGCAAAGCTGTACTGTACATGTACTCAAAATAATGTACTAAATGATTACTAAAATTTTTGTCTCGTGCAAAATATAGCATGTTTATATTCAAATTAATCACTATCTTATAAGAATTCCAGCAATGTACAGTAAATTATATTCTCCCTGGTCACTTCTGTGACATTTTATAAGCAAAAAACATAAACTCAAGCTAAAGGACAAAAATAAATAAATAAATACTGTACTACATTAAACCTTCACAGCCAACTGTCAAACACGTCAATGTCAGTTCCCTATCCTCCCCTCCATCCGCCCAGCCAGGGTTTGGTGTTTTAGGCTTAAAGTTTTTATCTTATATAATGTCACAGACTAAAATTAGGAGAATATAATTTGTATTGCTGGAGTCCTTGCAACACAGCGAGTAATTTGAATATAAATGTCATATATTTTGCACAAGAGATAAAAAATTTTGCTCTCTGTACTAAGATTCTTAAATTAGAACTAATATTTGTATGTCTAATGTGAGCTATAGCATGTTTATATTCAAATTAATCTCTATCTTATAAGAATTCCAGCAATGTTAATTTTATTCTCCCATGTCAGTCCAGTGACATTTTATAAGAGAAAAACTTAGTCACTCTCAAGGACAGTTAAATAAGCACTTGACCTTGGCATCAACTGTCAAACATATCATCTCACCCCCTCCCCATCTTCCTAGCCAGTAAACAAACCATTTTGCATCCCTAAAATTTTAGCTGTGTTGATTTATGAGTGTTTGTTTTCACATAATGCTACAAAAAACAATGTTTTGTTTATTCTAAGAGATGGGCTGAGGTGCATCTGGGTAGACTCAGTCTTTTTAGTATTTTGTGTTTCTCTTAAGTACCAAACTTAATTATTCCATTGAAACAACACTTAGATTTAGTGTGAATTCGGTTTACCAAACTTAAGACGTTCACGCCCTCATAAGAACTAATCCTTCCAAACACTTCCACAGGAGATAAAACAGATGGAACACCACACCTTAAACCTGTCTCTGAGTTTAATCATGACCTGAATAATCTACTAACCCCGGTAGTAGGACCTTCTCATCCTACGGTCCAGGGTAGGCCACCATATTTAGGCTATCTTTTTTATCTATCTGAACCAAACCTTCTATGTGTTTCCAATACTGGGGCTGCTCACTGTATTCTCGCAAGATTGTAGAGATTGCATGGTCCCCAGAGTGAACCGGTTGGTTAATTCCAAGTTAACCAGGTTGGTACACATACAGGCAACCCTCGCTTTACGCAGTCCCACATTCCGCGTTTCCATGTTTACGCGGCACCCTGCCGAAACCGGAATGCTCACATTCCGCGGTGCGTGTATTCCTTTACGAGGGTGAAGAATAATTTTTTTATTTAGCTCATAAAATTCATACAAATTATCTGGCCAGAATATAATTTACATTGCTGGAATTCTTACAATTTGATGATCATTTTGAATATAAACATCATAGATTTTGCATTAGACGTACAAATTTTAGATCTAATGCAAGTATTTTGTTTACTCAGAGCAAATATGTTATCTTTTGTGCAAAATATATGAAGTGTATATTCAAAATATTCCTGGTCTTGCAAGGAATCCAGCAATGTCAATTATATTATCCTAACTTTAGTTTGAGGTATTATTTATTACTATACCTTAAAATCTAGTGGTTCCCCCAAAAATTTTTCAGAGGGAAGAGCCAGCGAGTGTAGTGTGAGAAGAGGGGGAGGGAGTTGAGTCCATTATTTGAATGGACATTAACTTGGCGACTGTATTTCTCTTAAGTATTAATTGTGTGCATGTACCATCATAAAATTAAGATGTTATTTTTACTAGAACATAGGTATTGTGTCGGAAAAAGTGGAGTTTGGGGGTCAGCCGGTCTCTATTTCATTTAATCCCATATGTTATGCTATTCACTTTACGCGTTTCTCACTTTCCGCGGTACCCTGTGGGTTGAATTAACCGCGTAAAGTGAGGGTTGACTGTATATTATATTGGGCTTTAAAAACGAAACCCAATTGAAGTTTCTTCTTTTATTAAAATGTATTATTTGTATAATTCCTGAGTGTAGATCAACCGTAAGTTCCACTATTTATGAGTGTGGTGAGAAAGGGACGGCTTCTATGTAAATAGACGTGAATCAACGTCCGTTTGATATTAGTTTTTGAGTGAGACTCTGAGTACAGTCAGTTCTGCTGTAACGCGATAGTTGTGTTCTTGTAAATATCGTGTTATAGAAAATTGCGTAATAGAAATAAGAGGGCTTATGGAGAAAATAGGGTTAGGTGCAGATTACTACTCGAAATCGAAAAAAAAAATTAGTAGTTAGCCTAACACAAAGGATAGCACAGTTTAAATAAATGTTACATTCATATCTAATTATGAAATCATACAGTAAATGTAACACTTTACCTTGAAAAAATATGAATATAACTTGATGGGGGAGAAGGGTGATTTAGAGGTTGATAACATCGAGATTCTCTTCAAGTGTTATATCCTTTCTTTTACGATCATCACCGGGAATTCGATCACCAGAACGCTTCTTGGAGATATTCTTCTTTACTATATTCAGTTAATACCACAAAATTGGAGAAATAGTAAGCAAAAATCGCGTTACAGCAAACAAGCGTTCGCGTTATACAAATATCGTTCTTTATTCATAAATCGCGTTAGAGCAAATTCGCGTTATCAAAACACGCGTTATAGCAGAACTCACTGTAGTGACCCATCGAGGGAGAATGGAATAGGTACGTCGTTCTCCCTCTAGGGAAGACGGAGCCATCCACTACGGCTCTCAAATAACGACTTCCTCTAGTCAAGGATTTCAAACTACTGCCCGCTTTAAGTGGCCAGGAGCCGGCTACTTTATGCCTTTACTCATCATAATATGACGCAGCTTCCCATGGGCACAACTTATCACGTGCATTGAACATGTCGCCTCCTAGCCAGTGGAAAGTTACAGGGGATGAATCAGTATATAAATCAAATGTAATTAACCCATTTATATAATTCTTATGTTTATGAAACATAGACCATTACAAGAGGAGTAATGGGAAACTGTGACTCCTTTGGGGAGAAGTTACCCCTGATGCCACAAGTAAGATTGCAGATAAGACTCTTGGCCCATACAGGTATCCCACCTCACTTTACACGTCCAGCTAAACGCTGAATAAATCGACAGGTCAAATAAAATCCTGTCTGGTGGCGTAAGGACTATAACAACATGTCTGCCACGCTCTAATCTTCAGCGATAATAACGGAATGACAGAGAGAACGTCAAAATAACAGCCCCGTGGGACTTCGCTACCGTTGCTGAAGGGAGGTACAGGTCAGCCATCTTCACCAGGGCTGACCCAAGGGAGCCTATCTTACCCCACCTGACCCTTCACCCAACCACGCCCCGACAACATGTGTGGTGCAGGGATCATGAGCTGTGTCCAACCCTACAATACAAATGAAAGGAGTGGCGAGGGGACAACGGTACCGGCCGATAGGACCTTAGGTGTTTACTTACAACACCTGTGAGAAGGAGATGGAGTTTGCTATTAATTGGGGACTTGGCAACAACCTTGCCTTTAACATCCGGGTGGACAAGGTATCCGGTTAACAGTACCTGCAGACAAGTGGGTGACTAACGCCTGTTGAAGTCAGTTGCCATCGTCGGAAGGAATGATACCAACTACAGGAGAAGAGGAGAGAAGTGGATGTCCCAAAGAAGTGGTCCCTCGGTTAACGAACAGTTCGATTAACGAAATTTCGGTTAACGAATTAGCTCCCATAAGGATCTTCAGTTCGGTTAACGAGCAAAACTTCGGTTAACGAAATCCTTACAACAAAGCGTTTTGTTGTGAGCATCAGCTGATTGGCTTGTCTGCCAATACACTAATCGGTTCTATGTTTATATTCGTATCCAGTGGAGTAAATATCAAGAAGGTTGTGTTCTTGAATATTTTTTGCATTTTTTATATTAAAATTATTGGTCATTCTAAAATTTAGCCATCCAAGCTCTGTCTACATAAAAGTTTTTCAACTAATATTTTTGGCTCGATAGATTCATGGATGATAGAGAGTGGTAGAAACTCTCGACAGGAGCTGCCATGCACAGGCTAACCGGCCTATTGCAGACTCCTTATGTTCTTATATGTAACTTTATTCAATTATTAAAACTCATTTACATGCACACACTGTCCTTAGGACAAAGCTGTACACTGTACTTACTTTACTAAGTCAGGGTGGTACTGTAGTTACTAAAGGGGGTCACTTGACTATGTACATTTTGGTATCCATCCATCTGTTACTGGGGGAACCCTTTGATTTAAATTAATGTATTAGTTAGGAAGGGTAGTGGAAATAGACATTTTCCATTTTAATTTTAGTCAGCAAGGACGTGACATGAGGTCGCCTGTGTTCATCCTATTTCTAACTAGATACCGTGGGGGAAAATGGAGCTCACTATACACCCGCAAGACTAAAGAGAAAACGTTAGGTACACATTACTGATCCTTCAGTATCGACGGTCGCCAGGCCACACGCAGGAACCTCACACCCACACTTCCACAGCCAAAACTGTCAGTCTTTTCTTACACCGCCTATCCTGTCGAGGAGGCCTATTCAATCTCCAATCAAAGTAGGTTTTTTCCAAGGGTCCTTCTGACCCTGATTGGTTGGCACACTGTATGGGTGGGGCTATCTCCATGGCACCCCATACATGTTATTCTTTGAGGCTGTAACTATTTGTGTCCATCTGGTCTGACAAGTGCCATAAACATTGTAACGGTTGTTCACATGGGTGTATGGGTGCCTGCCTGTGTGTATGGGCTCCGGTCTGTGTGGGTGTCCCTGTTTATTACAAGTTCTCTCTCGTGTGTTATTGGTTGTATTATGTTTGCATAGAGGTTAGATAGTGGAACTAATGTCAGTAGGGTCATTAAGATAAAGTTTACGTTTTGGCCAATCCGGATATGATACGTCAGTATTTGGCGGTAGAGAGGTGACGTCGGCGACCGGCTGGTACACTTTAGTCAGTCTCGGCACAGCTGTCTTAAGTTGAGTATACCTTCTCTCTGGTGATTTGGGAGTTGGCATTTGACTACTGTATTGAGATTGGTTATTGCTTGATATTGATTTTCTGTGTCCTTATTCTGCCACTTCCAAACATCTTATCTTATTATTATTGTTATTTACTTTATTTTATGTACATGTGTGGTGGTGGGAACAATTTAATAAATGTTCATATTTTTATTGACTTGTTCAAGTTTTGACCTGTGAACTTGACCTTTCTTGAGGAACTTGGGACTAATAACATAATAAATACTGATATATTTAAAAGACTTAAGTAATTTGTGTTTATGTAATGATCTACCTTAGGGTCCTAACAACCCGTTGCTCGTCAATACTTATACAGGATGGGGCCACACTGCTAAATACATCATTTATTGCCTTAAGGACAGTCAAGTGGAGTGTTTTAATGATTGGCTGGGCCACACTGCTAAATACATCATTTATTGCCTTAAGGACAATGAAGTGGAGTGTTTTAATGATTGGCTGGGCCACACTGCTAAATACATCATTTATTGACTTAAGGACAGTCAAGTGGACTGTTTTAATGATTGGCTGGGCCACACTGCTAAATACATCATTTATTGACTTAAGGACAGTCAAGTGGAGTGTTTTAATGATTGGCTGGGCCACACTGCTAAATACATCATTTATTGGCTTAAGGACAGTCAAGTGGAGTGTTTTAATGATTGGCTGGGCCACACTGCTAAATACATCATTTATTGGCTTAGGACAGTCAAGTGGAGTGTTTTAATGATTGGCTGGGCAATTCACCGGACCTAAACTCATCTGATAACTTATGGGTTACTATGAAACAAAAATTACATAACATGGACACTTCACCTGTACCTAAGGTCGAGGCAGCCATTTGTGATAATATGGACAAATGTAGACCCCACTAGGCTTCACAACCTCACTGACTCAGTTCCTGCCCATTTGGAGGAGTGTCTGAAAAGGAAAGGGAAGTCGGCAAAATATTAATGTGGGTCAATACACAGTTTTAATCGTTTTATTTATTTATTTATTTTTCTATTTTTCCAGCTAGGTCACAGCCACCTCACTGGCATGTATAGCTGGCTGAGAGGTGTGTGTGAATATTGTGTCTCTATCTTCTTAAGTTGGTAAATATTACAGTAGAAGTCCAAAAATCCGGACTGCTTGGGGATTGGGTTGGTCCGGATTTTCGGATTTTCCGGATTCTCAGGCAGTACTTTTAAAATTCAAATTTAAGGAGGAATAAAGAAGAGATGAACAGGTACATTTTGATAGTTTATTCATTAGCAAATATAGCGTGCTTCATTTATCAAAACGAGCAGTTTTAATGAAAAAGCTGTGAATTCTAGATTTTTATTCTTTGCCATTTTTATATCATAAATTGTATACTTTCCAATGTCGTATGTTTCCATTAGAACAGTATTGCTCACACCATGTTCTAGTTTCTTAATTATTTCAAGTTTGTCACTCAATTTCAACGTGTTCTTCTTTCTCTTCACACAACGAAGTTTATCTACTTTAGGAGCCATTATTATGGGCTTGTACAGTACTCTGTAAATGGAAAGAGTAGGACTCAAAATATTGTTATATTATAATGGTATTCTATTCATACTGTGCTTGATATAATGCATTCACGGAAATGTAATATTTTTGCTGAAATGACATACGTATTACAGTGGAAAGTGGGAAAAAATCGTGACGAAAACAATGACTTTCCCTTTCTTTCGTTCAAAAGATGTTACCGTAATCGCTTTTCGTATGGTTTTCAGTTAAAAAACTGTTGTATTACAATAATATTCTATCCTAATTGACTTGAATAAATACTACGATACCATATTTCTGAATATTTTCATCAAAATCATTTTCCTTTTCATCGTCTGCAACACCAAACAGCTTCTCCCAGTCCTCTCCTTGAACAGGGCTAGAGGGTACGTGTTTTTCGAATCGTTTTCAGTTAAAAAATTATTACATCACACGTAAATTTTACCTAAACTGCGCCTGAATGAATATATTCTCGGAAATAAATAGTAGTTTTGCTGAAACGTGATGTATTTCAATGTAAAATAGGATAAAATACATGACGAAAACAAAAGACTTTACCTAAGCTTCCGATGTTCTTGAGATGTTACTCGTTTTTTTAATAGTTTTCGGTTAAAATTCTGTTAAATTACAATGATATGATATTCATACTGTGCTTGATATAATACATTCACGGAAATGTAATATTTTTGCTGAAATTACGTACGTATTACAGTGGAAAGTGGGATCAAATTGTGACGAAAACAATGACTTTCGCTTTCTTTCGTTCAAAAGATGTTACCGTAATCGCTTTTCGAATGGTTTAGTTAAGAAACTGTATTACAATAATATTCCCTCCTAATTGACTTGAATAAATATTTGAATGGAAATATACAATATTTTTGTTGAAACTACCCGCGTTTCAGTGTAAAGTGTCGTAATAATAAATGGTAAACAATTTGCCTTCGGCACTCGTGTTTCAGGCACGGTGAGCCTCGGTTTATAGGATGTAGTGTTTTTACTGAAGGTTTTGTTGTTCCATTACCCTCAAAAACGTGGGTCGAACTATAAACGAGGAATATCATGAATTAACGATTTCTTGGTCAAAAAATCAGGGTCACCTATAAACAAGGGGAGGTTATAGACGAGTATATACGGTATGTTGTCACAGTTTGATTGCTCGTTTTAAAGTGGCGACCACGAGGTCGCCTGTTGTCGCTGTGCAGCTCACGCATGCGCACATACACACAAAAGCCTGCTAAAAAAAAAAAATAGTTTTTGAAAAGTGGATTCTCGGGTGGTCCGGATTTCTGGCATCCGGATTTTTGGACTTTAACTGTATTGGAGTTATTTGTTGGATTATTTCACTAATATGTTTAACTTTCCTTCCCACAGATATGAACTGAAGAACAAATGGCAGTGGAAAGAGAAGCAGTAGACTGTGAGAACACTATATTGGGTGCAGATGTAAACAACAGTGGACATGACAAAGTATTACCAACTGAACCAAAGAATTACAACTAGAAAAGAAATTATTCTTTCTTGTGGAAATATGTTTTGAAATAATTCAAAACTTGTGTAAAGATTCACCCCCTCATAAGACTTTTGCCACATGTAATAAAAGTTTACCAGCCATCACAAGTACAGTAGTATATCAGCCTGAGTATTATTGTTTACCAGCCATCACAAGTACGGTAGTATATCAGCCTGAGTATTATTGTTTACCAGCCATCACAAGTACAGTAGTATATCAGCCTGAGTATTATTGTTTACTGTACATCAGAGGAACTGTACATATAACAATAGTGTACAGTATATAGTTTTTGTACACTTCCCTGTTGAGTGTTTTTATAGTGTATGTTGTAAGTCATAAACAGTGTTTGTTAATGACAAGTATAGTTATATGTGTAACTCATTCTTTACACCATTTTTCACATTTAGTTCAAAGAGGTATAGAGGAACCTTGTTAATAATGGTGTAGTCACATCACAAACTGGATCTTCCATCACACTTACCTCCTCACTGTCCTCCCATCTCAGCATCATTACATCAGTGTCAGTAAATCACATTCACTAATTGATTTATGTTTCAGTTTTCATTGTCAAATATAATTAACAGTAACAAGACATTAATAGTTCTTGTACAAGGAAACAGTTTGCCAGTTAAGTGTCACTAAAACCTTTGAACACGCAATACACACAGTTTTATAATGGAAGTTCACTCAGAGGAACAGTCAGTCTCTCCCAGAGAATTGTCTGTAAAATCACATCAAGTAACACATGTGAAAGATCATACAAGAGAGAGGCCATTTGAGTGTACAGAATGTTTGAAAAACTTTCCACATAAAAGTGGATTAACAACACACATGAGAATTCATATAGGAGAGAAACCATATCAGTGTTCTGAGTGTCTGAAAAATTTTTCATTAAAAGCTTCTTTAGTCAGACATATGAGAATTCATACAGGAGAGAAACCTTATCAGTGTTCCGAGTGTCTGACAAATTTTTCATTAACATCTTCTTTAGTCAGACATATGAGAATTCATACAGGAGAGAAGCCATTTGAGTGTTCAGAATGTTTGAAAAACTTTCTAAGTAAAAGTTATTTAGTAACACACATGAGAATTCATACAGGAGAGAAACCTTATCAGTGTCCTGAGTGTGTGAAAAATTTTTCGTTCAGATCTTCTTTAGTTGCACACATGAGAATTCATATCGGAGACAAACCTTATCAGTGTTCTGAGTGTGTGAAAAATTTTTCAGAAAAATCTAATTTAGTCAAACATATGAGCATTCATACAGGAGAGAAGCCATTTGAGTGTTCTGAGTGTCTGACAAATTTTTCATTAAAATCTAATTTAGTCAAACATATGAGAATTCATACAGGAAAGAAACCTTATCAGTGTTCCGAGTGTTTAAGACAGTTTTCAGGTAAATCCTCTTTCATAAAACATAAGAGAATTCATACTGAAGAAAAACCATTTCAGTGTTTAGAATGTCATCAACGCTTTTCTAAAAGTTATCTTCTAGTAAGACACAGGAAAGTTCACTCACAAACACGTTTCGTCTGTGTAAGATGCCTGAAATACTTTAAAGAGAAAGAGAGTTTAATATTACATGTAGAGAGATGTTACCAGACTGACCAAGTGGTCAACTTTAATCACTATGAAGGTGAAAGTTGCCAGGATTTGCACCATGACTTGAGCTTGTCTAGCCAACCAACAGTGGAGATGTGTGTTTCTGAAGGAGTGAAAAAGGAAACTAATTATGATCCACTCTCAGTTATTTGTGAGACTGAAGCTTCACCAGGGCCTGAGTTAATTGACCAATCTTCTTTAAAGATGGAGTGCCAGGAAGAAATAGATATTGTTAAGGAAGAATTCTGAAACTTGTTGTTGAAAACTGGGTCCCATAGGCATGACTGCCCATTATAATAGGCCAGCCAAAGAGTAAAGTCATATAGAAAAAAAAATTTTTTTTTTGGTAATAGCAGGAGCCCACCTTAGATAAGTTGTATTGAGGATACCAAACAAAATGTGGGTGGATGCCACTCTCAATTTTGGGTTTGAGGGTCACATCCAAGGTCACAAATGTCAAATTTTGAAAAATTCTGAATTTTTAATTTCGATGGTGGCTCTATGTAACTGTGTTTAAAGGCATATCATTAGCACATAAAGCATATTGTTGTAATTTTATTGATAATAAATGAATGGAACTATGACTGGGTGTTTTTATTTCCATTAAAAATACATTTAGCATGCTGGGTGAGGTGCACATGGGTCTACTACTGCCATAGTACAAGTATTAGCATACTGTGTCATGTTGAATATTTTCAGGGCTCTGGCTGGCCAGACATTGGTTTGATATATGCAGTTAAAAGTGCAAACAGTGCCAGCTGGTAAAATAATAATAGTGAAGGATAGGTCATCAATGATGTTGCTAATATTGCCAAAGCAGCGCTGGTGACTTGGGCACAGCATCAGCAGAAGGAAAAGCAAGAACTATGATTGTGGGTGATGAGAAAAAGTACCTGGGAGATACTTACGCCGCTATTATTAAACAATATCTCCTCTTGAAGAGGGTCGTTGTGTTTCAACCAGAGTTTTAAACTAAATGAGCCCTGAAGGACACTGCAGTACAGTACTTACAGGGTGGTGTGGCAGTAAAATTAACTAATTCCAATATAAATGAATTTTATTGGAATTAGTTAATTTTTCCGCCACACCACCCCGTTAAGTACTGTACTGTGGTGTCCCTCGGGACTCGTCTAGTTTAAAACTCTGGTTGAAACACGACGACGCTCTTCAAGGGGAGATGTTGTTTAATAATACAGGCGTTATTCTCTTGATGCTTTACAAAGACTGGAAAGTCATTCCAAGGATAATTTCAGTGCATTGGAACTCAAGTAGCACAAGTCATGCTACTCTTTATTCACCTCTAAAGGCAAACTCAAAAGGATGCGAAGTCAGCAGCAGACCATGGGTGCATCGGCGATCACAGAATGTTGGCAGCCTGCCTTTTTGAACTACGCGTGACGATCATGATGTCATGAAGCTTGTTCAGCAGTAGCAGCAGTTTGACTTCTTCAGAGTTCTCGTGGATGAAGCAGGAGATACTGATGCCACCACTAAAATCCCACTTGTCTCACTGACAACCAAAGACACTGCACCCAGAGATGTTGTGGAGAACCTGCTGACAGCTCATGTAATCTGCTACATGAAGGAGAGTCTGATCATTTTCATGAAACAATAAAGAAACATTGGTCAATAACCTTAGCTGATGTGTACAAAGCTACAGTTTTTACCAAGCAGAACATGCAGAAGACCATCAAAACTGACAGAAAGCTACTACAGCAGCAGCTGAATGCTGTGACCGCAGGTCGCATGGTGGAGATGGTCAACATCTTGAAGCATGAACTGTCTTATTTTGTCTGGTGAAGGCAGGAAGAGAGATGAATTTGACATCGAAGTCAGAGTTGATGAACTTCCTGATGGCACAGCAGACCACAAGCTCAGAGGTTTCAACCTTTGATCTGAAGACCTGTATGACGATGAATGGCCATGCACTCGTCCAAGCTCTTGGCAAGCTTGGCAGCTGTCGGACATTCGGCGACTGCTGAAGTGTTCTTCACGGCTGTGACGAGTTTGTTCAATGAACTCACAACAAGAGTTTTTATCTTTGATCGGTATGCAAGGGAAGGATTGATTAAAGCAGTTACCAGGACAGTGTGTAAGCAAGAAGATACCGACTGGGAAGTCACTGATGACCCACAAGTTCCTCTACCTGAAGTGTGGAAAAACATCATGGCCCTGCATACAAACAAGACTGAGTAATTCTTGAAGAGACCTTTGTCCCCAGATTTTTTATATGCTGGGTGAACTCTAGCAATTTTCAGTTTATCCGGAAAGACATCACTAGTGAAGGAGGAGATACAAATGTGTAGGAGAACAGGTAGTAATAAGTGGGCTACGTTCTTAATGATGCTCATTGGTATATTGTCTTCACCTGCTGCTGCATCTTTGGACATTTTTATGATGGCCAATAATTCATTTGCTGTGACAGGGGATAATAACAGCAAATTTTTCTGTCTGTTTTGCAGGTAGGCTCTAAATTCCTCATGGTAATCAGGGATGCTCTCTGCAAGATTTTTGCCAACATTAATAAAATATTCATTGAAGTGGTTGGCAATGGGGGAGGGTTCCGTTACAACTGAATCATTTATCATAAAAGCTGAGTGTTCCTGTTTCGAATAGAATTTATGACATTCCAGGTTTTCTTACTGTCACCTGATGCTGACTGGAGCTTATTAGTATAATAGCTACATCTGGCATTTCTAACTGCTTGAGTTACTATATTTCTGATACATACTTCAGTAAACATCACCAAAAGTTATGGGTCTTTTTGCAAATTTCCTTTGGAGTTTGTGTTTTTCTTTTATCATTACAGTGGTCCCTCGGTTAACGAACACAATTCGTTCCAGAAGGTCGTTCGTTAACCGAAAATTTCGTTTATGAAACCATTGTTTCAATGGGATTTTGGGTAATTGGTTCCAGCTCATCAAAAATTACATGCAAACTAAAAATAAATGCAGTAAAGTGCATTACTTTGAGGTGTGCATGTAGAAGGCTCCTGGTTGATGATGATGATGATGATGGGAATTAGAATGGGGGTGGAGGAGAACAGAGAAGAGAAGGTATTGGGGTGGAAGAGAAGTCACCCCATGCCGCCACTTCATCCTAAAATTTTAGTTCACTTGGTGTAATTCAAGATTATTTTCCTTAAATCAACACTACACTGCATTATATATTGTCAATATGTAAAATAAACTTCAGAATGACCAATAATTGTACTGTAAAAACGTAAAAATAGTTTATGTTCAAGAGAGAGTCAAGCAAGATGCTTCCTCCACTGAGCAGAGACACAAAGTGACCCCATTCCGGGGAGTTAAGTGGTTGTTTGGCGTGCTAAAAACTAGTTCCCTGTACTTCAATTATGTTAAATAATTGTTAAAATGACTAAAAACTTTAATAAAAGACTTGGAAAATTATTGAATCGTACAACCTTCTTGATATCTGCTCAAATGGGAATGAATTTAAGCCCTAAAACCAATTACTGTATTGGCGGACTAATACTACAGCTGGTGAGCAGGCAAAAGCAGGCGAAAACATGTTGGGAAACATTCGTAAGAAATTCGTTAACCACATGTTTGTAACTGGATACTTTTTGCAATTTTATTCCATTTAGTCAAAATTATATTCCATTTACTGCCCTTGACTGAAATTTGGTTTTATTTTCATTAATGACCAGTCCCAAAGAGACACAAAGATACTGCAGCTGATCAACGACCATGGACATATCTTCCTCATTCTTACATTGGACCAGAATGCCATAAGCATAAATGATTATTTGGGACTCGCCCTGAAATTTGTAACTAGCTATTCTGTCCATAAGAATATTAAAAGCCTAGGGCTAAGAACGCCACCTTGTGGGGTACCCAACCCTAGACTTTTTCTTCCGATTCATGACCTTGAAACCAGACACTCGCTTTTCTGTTAGTTAAGTTATCTGTAATCCACATCAATAATTTCCCTTTTATACCTTTACTTACAAGACTTTCTAAGATCACTTCCTTATTTGCTTTATCAAAGGAACTTTTAAGGTCTACAAACAGTCTACAATTGACATTAGCATTACTAAGACATTTCATACAATCTGTAGTGCTTTTACCTTTTAAAAATCCAAACAAATCACTAGACAAGAGACCATCAATTTTATACAATAATCTATTTAATACCATTCGCTCCATCATTTTAGATAGACAGGATGTTAAGGATATGGGTCTATACAGTCGGCCCTTAACATTCGCAGGGGTTAGGTAACAGAGATACCCGTGAATGTTAAAAATCCTTGTACTATTGCTGCCCCCCCCCTCCCTAAAAAATCCCTGGCCCCCCATGTCCTTATTTACCGTATATACCTGTGTGTAGTTCGAGTTTTTAAGACCAAATTTTTTGGCAAAAATTGGGGGTCGACCTCTAAACGGGTAATAGTTTCGTTAGGTTGAAAAATATTTACCAGTAACTACCAGTAAACAATGGAAACGATGCACCAACACACCACCAGCTGTGAGTGTCAGTACAGTTGCTAGGGCAGATCTCTTGCGAGCCCAAAGTAGCCAAATCCATGGTATGGTAGCACAGGACGATGTAAAACAAAGTATTCATTTATTAAAGTTAATTTATAGATACTGAACATAAATTTTTGTTCATTACATTTTGTAAGATTGTACCATCGTACGATATGTTTTCCGATGTTGAGATGGGGGCTTGTCTTTGGCAGCGCCCGGTTGCCAGTCTCCAGCTGACGCTGTTAGAATAAAGTCTATAAAGAACGTGGTCTATGACTCCAACCTCTCACATGGCGCACAGTGAGTAGGATATGTCGGGGCCCGACACGCCATTACAGCCCTGACAAGAACGCTGACATGGCCCCTACACGTCCACGATTCTCGACGCCCTCAAGGGGACGCCAGGGCTTCTCTACACCGGCCGGGAACACCACGCGCGCCCAGCAGCAGGCCATGAGTGCATTGATGGCTCAGATGGCGTCTCTAGGTGCTGGCGGTGGTCATGCTTCTATGCCGGTCATGAAGCCCTCAGCAGCTGTCGCTCCAGAGAAGTGTGAGGCAGAAATGCCAGCAGCTGCGTTTAGGACATGGAGGCGGTCCATGGAGTCATGGGTGCTGTTGAACGGGTGGCCACAACTGGTGGCCACACTCCACATTCGCCTGAACTGCGTCCCCGCACTCCAAAGGGTGATTGACTCGAGATACCCCAGCGGTCAGTGGGAGCAGCTCTCGCCCAAAGAAGCCCTGGACGCCATCAGTGGAATGGTTCTTCAATCTTCAAACCAAGCTGTGAAATGGAACGAGTTTTTCAACAGCAAACAAGGTGAAGAGGAGCCCATGAAAAGGTATTTTCAACGATGCTTCTCAGAGGCAGTGGAGTGTGAATTTAAATGTCCCACCTGTGATAACGACCTCTCTGAGTACATGCTATTACGTAAAGTTATGGTGGGCCTGAGTAACCCAGTGTTGAAAAGGGAAATTTTCCAGGGGTACTCTAGTTATAATAGTGTTGAAGTGCTTAGAAACAAATGCATGTTATTTGAGGCAGCAGTGAGAGATGCTGGTGTATTGTGTCGTACGTCTGGCCAGGCAGTGGTGGGAACAGCCGCGGAGGCAGTGGCGGTTGGTGATGACATCACCGGTGAGTCTGAGGTAGCTGCCGCCCGACCTCGACACCCCAGTCGCGTGCACTGTGGTAACTGCGGCGTGTCACATGCCTCTGATAAAAGTAACTGCCCTGCAAGTGGGGCTACATGTCGCAGTTGCTGTAAGGTTGGTCACTTCAAAAGGTGTTGTAGGAGTAAGTCAGCCCTAAGTGCTCCTGTGGATGTGTCAGGCGCTGTTACAGTGGCAACAGCCCAGCTATCCCGCCACCCCAGGTTACAAGTGTTCGTGTCCCAGGCCGGGGGCAATTCCCCCGCCACCCCTGTGCTGGCTGTAGCCGACACGGGTGCTATGGTGTGTGTGGCAGGCGCATCCCTGCTCCGGGACATCGGTTTGTGTCCGGGGCAACTTCGGGCCCGTAATGGCTTAAGGGACGTGGCGAACAAACAGCTCAAGTGTCTGGGGTCCGCCCCCTGCCGCCTCGGTGTGGACGAGGGGTCCACCGTCCAGGAGGTCTACTTCGTGCAGACAGCCAAGGCCCTCTATCTGTCATTGGAGGCCTGCAAGTGCCTCAACTTGGTGCCTGTCGACTTCCCGCTCCATAGACGTGCTGTGGCTGCCGTGGGCGATGGAGGGGAGCGGCACACTGCCGACGATCTACCTCCGAACCGTTTACCTGAGAGCAGCCGTTTCCCGCCGAGGCCAGTTGAGATACCCTTGCCTCCTTTGGAGGAGAATGTGGCCAGGCTGGAGGCATGGCTACTCACGCACTTTTCGTCTACCGCATTCAACACCAGCAGGTCCCCACTGCCAGTCATGACTGGTCCCCCTCACCGTATCCACCTGACGCCCGGCACGACCCCCTACGCCTGTCACACACCCGCTCCCGTTCCGAAACACTGGGAAGCGGAGGTGAAGGCCCAGTTGGAGGAGGACGTCAGGAGAGGCGTCATCCAGCCAGTGCCTGCTGGTGAGGCTACGGAGTGGTGCGCCAGGATGGTCGTGGTGGCCAAGAAAAACGGTCAGCCCAGGCGCACTGTGGACTTCCAACGCCTCAATGCAAGCTGTCTGAGGGAGACGCACCACACACCTGCACCATTCGACATGGTGTCTGGGGTGCCAGTGCACTCGTTCAAAACCGTCGCCGACGCCTTTTGGGGATTTCATCAAGTGGAGTTGGAGGAGGAGAGTAGACGCCTGACCACATTCATCACGCCGTGGGGACGTTTTCGATACTGCAGGACGCCCATGGGACATTGCTCAGCGTCAGATGCTTACACCAAGAGGTTTGACGACGCTATTCAGGATGTGCCCCGCAAGTACAAGTGCGTGGATGACACTCTCCTCTATGACTCCAGTGTGAAGGGGGCGTTCTGGCACACTTACGATTTTCTGGAGACCTGCGCTCGCACAGGTATCACGCTGAAACCAGAAAAGTTCTTGTTCTGCAGGAGAGAAGCTGAGTTTGTGGGTTTCCTCCTGGGATGGGACCTGTACCAGCCCACTGCCCAACGTCTGTCAGCCATCAAGGACTTCCCCATGCCGGATCAGCCATCAATCACTGACATCAGGTCCTGGCATTGCCTGGTTAATCAGTTGGCTCCCTTCCTTGCCACTGCACCTGTGATGGAGCCCTTCCGTGAGCTCCTCAAGAAGCCAGTGGGCAAGCAGGTGTATTGGGACGACCAGATGCGGCTCAAGTTTCGCCAGGCCCAGGACACAATCTGTCAGTTGGCCAGAGACGGCTTGGTGTACTACGACAAATCCAGGCCTACGGCAGCTGTCACTGATTGGAGCAGGGAGGGCATCGGCTTCGTCGTCCTGCAACAATACTGTGCCTGTGCCTCTCCAGAGACGCCCTTCTGCTGCAGAGGAGGGTGGCGGTTGGCTCTGTGTGGTAGCCGACATCTGAGCACGGCCGAGGCCGGTTATGCTGCAGTAGAAGGGGAGGCCCTGGCTGTGGTGTGGTGCCTGCGCAAGGCCAGGCTGTTCCTCCTTGGCTGCCCGAACCTCATTCTGGTGATGGACCACCGCCCCTTAGTTGGCTTGCTAGGGGACAGAGCCTTCACGGATGTGGCGAATCCGCGCCTGTTCAGGCTCAAGGAGAAGACCCTGCAGTACCGATTCACGGTCAAATACTTGCCAGGGAAGCGGAACTGTGCAGCTGACGCCCTATCCCGCTTCCCCTCCCTCAGGGCGGCGCCTGATGCGGAGGACATGGACCAAGAGGAGGACCTGTGCGCTGCAGTGTGTGCAGTCACAATCGCAGCACTGGATCAGGATGGGTGCATCACTATGGACGAAGACACAGTATGCAAAGCGGCAGCGGACGACCCAGTGTACCAGATTCTAGTGTCGAGGGTGCTGGCGGGCGACTGGCACCCCCACAAGTCACAGGAGGTGGCCTGTCTGCGCCCGTACTTCTCGGTGAGGGACAGGTTGGCTGTGGTCAGGGGTTTGGTCACCTACACCTTTGACCAGGGCTGCGTGCGCCTTGTCATCCCCGACTCCCTCCGCCACCGGGTCGCCGTTAACCTGCATGTGGGGCACCAGGGCCTCGACTCAATGCTCAGGCGGGCCCGGCAGTCTGTCTATTGGCCTGGCATGGAGGGTGACCTGCAGTATCATTGGTCCCGGTGTGCTGCTTGCGAGACCCACGCCCCTTCCCAGCCTCCGGAGTCTTTGGTTCTGACCCCAGCGCCAGACTATCCCTTTCAACAAGTGGTGGCCGATTTGTTCCACCTGCAGGGCCGCACGTACCTAGCATATGCTGACCGACTGACAGGTTGGCTGGAGATCGCCCACTTCCCCAACGAGGCCACCTCTGGAAAAATCATCGCCAGTCTGCGGGCCTACTTCACGAGGTGGGGGGTACCTGAGCAGATCTCCACAGATGGAGGTACCAACCTTGCCAGCCTTGAGATGACAGATTTCCTCAAGTCATGGGGAGTCGAGGTGCGCCTCTCGTCGGCCCACTTCCCCCAGTCCAATGGCAGAGAGGCTGGGGTCAAGGCTGCCAAGAGGCTCCTCAGGGATAACACTGGGCCCGGGGGTAGCCTGGACTGCGATAGGACATCCCAGGCCCTCCTCCAGTACCTGAACACGCCTCTGCGGGGGGTGAACAAGTCGCCCGCCCAACTTGCCACCGGCCGCCAGCTCCGTGACGGCGTTCCCGTGGCCAGACAGCACTATAAGGTGGACCAGCACTGGCGGCGGGCACTTCGTATGAGGGAGGTGCGCTTGGCCGAAACACAGGATGGGGTCCTGTCGCGGAGGGAGGTATCCCGCCAGCTGGCTCCCCTAGTCGTGGGCATGCAGGTGCGTGTGCAGGACGCAGCTACCAAGCTCTGGGACAGGACAGGCATAGTGGTGGAAGCCCGCCCTCACAGGCAGTATGCCGTCAGGTTGGGTGGCAGTGGCAGGGTGTCCATCCGCAACAGACGCCACCTGCGAAACGGCTCCACACCTGTGCCTACTACTCCGGTGGTGCACCAAGCTGTGCCTCCTGGCCCCCCTTCTGCTGTGCCCTCCATACCCGCGCCCTCCTCCGCACCCACGGCCCCTCCCCAGTCGAGCGCGGCCAGGCCCAGGAGAGGCCGTAGGCCTCCGGGCTGGTTGACGGACTACGTGGTGTAGTGTATGTGATGTAAAATCAGTTTAGAGGTTTTTTTTTTGTTTTTTTTTGTTTTTTTCCTTTGTTTGACTCGTTTTTCCTGCATTATTGTTGTTTTTATGAATGCATTGTTTTCCTTTTGTTAGTTCAAATGTGCATTGTCATTTCCTTTTAACTTGGGGGGGAGATGTAAGATTGTACCATCGTACGATATGTTTTCCGATGTTGAGATGGGGGCTTGTCTTTGGCAGCGCCCGGTTGCCAGTCTCCAGCTGACGCTGTTAGAATAAAGTCTATAAAGAACGTGGTCTATGACTCCAACCTCTCACACATTTGAAACATCAATCTTTGTTAATTAAATTAAACAAGAGAAAACTACGATACTGGATTTTCATTAAAATATTACATCACAAGTATATTTTACCTTAACTGTGACTGAATGAATATATTCTCGGAAATAAATATGGAAATGTAATATTTTTGTTGGAATGACATACATATTATAGTGGGAAGTGGGATAAAATCATGACGAAAGACTTTCGCTTTCTTTCGTTGTTCAAAATATTTTACCGTAATCGCTTTTCGAATGGTTTTCAGTTAAAAAACTGTTGTACTCGTACTGTATTACAATAATATTGAATCCTATCATTAGCCTTATAATCCCACAACTGAAAACCATTCGAAAAGCGATTACGGTAACATCTTTTGAACGAAAGAAAGTGAGTCATTGCTTTCGTCACTTTCCACTGTAATACGTACATCATTTCAGCAAAAATATTACATTTCCATGTTCTCAGAAATAAATGGTAGTTTTGTTGAAACGTAATGTACAGTATTTAACATTAAAATGCAAAAATAGCTATAACAACAATTAATACACCCGTAATGTACTGGCTGGCATCTCCACTCATCTCTGCTCCCGCCAGTCACCTCCTCCCCGCTCTATCCCTCGGCCTCCTCCCCGCTCTATCCCTCGGCCTCCTCCCCGCTCTATCCCTCGGCTCTCTCCCCGCTCTATCCCTCCGCCTCCTCCACATCGTCACTACTGTTGTATTACAATAATATTCTATCCTAATTGACTTGAATAAATACTACGATACCATATTTCTGAATATTTTCATTAAAATTCATCCAAATCATTTTCCTTGCCATCGCCTGCAGCACCAAACAGCTTCTCCCAGTCCTCTCCTTGAACAGGGCTAGAGGGTACTTGTTTTTCGAATCGTTTTCAATTAAAAAAATGTTACATCACACGTATATTTTACCTAAACTGCGCCTGAATGAATATATTCTTGGAAATAAATAGTAATTTTGCTGAAACGTGATGTATTTCAATGTAAAATAGGATAAAATACATGACGAAAACAAAAGACTTCACCTAACCTTCCAATGTTCAAGAGATGTTACTCATTTTCTTAATAGTTTTCGGTTAAAATACTGTTATATTACAATGATATTATATTCATACTGTGCTTGATATACTACATTCACGGAAATGAAATATTTTTGCTGAAATGACGTAAGTATTACAGTGGAATGTGGGACAAAATCGTGACGAAAACAATGACTTTCGCTTTCTTTCGTTCAAAAGATGTTACCGTAATCGCTTTTTGAATGGTTTTCAGTTAAAAAACTGTTGCATCACAAGTGAATTAGGATAGAATATTATTGTAATACAACAGATTCTTAACTGAAAACCATTCAAAAAGCGATTACGGTAACATCTTTTGAGCGAAAGAAAGCGAGTCATTGCTTTCGTCACTTTCCACTTTCTACGTCATTTCAGCAAAATATTACATTTCCATATTCTCAGAAATAAATAGTACTTTTCCTGAAACGTGATGTATTTCAATGTAAATTAGGATAAAATACATGACGAAAACAAGAGACTTTACCTAACCTTCCGATGTTCAAGAGATGTTACTCGTTTTTTCAGTAGTTTTCGGTTAAAATACTCTTATATTAGTGATATTCTATTCATACTGTGCTTGATATATTACATTCACGGAAATGTAATATTTTTGCAACTACAATGCTGATGTCAACACAATTGTGGTTACAGCGAGACTGACTGAGTGAGGGAGAGCTATGCGTGAGTGTGTGAGGTTGCGGGAGCGGGAGGTGTCCCGTGTTCAGTGCCGCGCCCGAGTTGAATGGCGCGCTATTTGAATGTACTTCAATTACTTCAATGTACAGAATATTCCTCTGGCGGGGCAATTCGCGTATTTGCGAATCCGTGAATGCTAAACCCGCGTATGGGAAGGGCCGACTGTAATCATTATTGCCCTTAGGCACAGGAACAATGAGTACCTTTTCCATATCACTGGCAGTCTTCCATTTTCATATGACAAATTAAAGAGATCTAGAATTGGGTTGTCCTCCATACTTATAAGATAATTGATAACATTATAAGTTAGACTATCCCTGCCAGGAGCACTAGACCTCCCTTTCTTCACAGCATTCAGAATCTCATCCTTAATAAAAGGAACACAGGTTTCCTCACTTACAGTACTTTGGATATTCACCAACCTTCTCCTCATAGATCTTGAATTCCTCAAGCAAGTCTAAACATAACTTGGGCGATCGGTCACGTCTCTTTTCATTTATATTGTTCACCAAAAGATCGGCTCGCTAGCTGCCCGGGCGATCGGTCACGTCTCTGTCACACACTGTTGGCAAATACTGGGCATACACCGGCTCCTGAATGTACCTGAACCCACTCCAGTGTTGGTCAAGTTTTGTCATGAAAGAGCTCACACTCAGTGCCGTCACAACACTCTCTGGTAGATTGTTCCAAGAGTTTACAATCCTCACTCCAAAAAAGTTTGCCCTCATGGTTTTCTGGATTTGCGGCTTCTTCAGTCTTGAGCTGTGACCCCTTGTGGGGGCGAGCGTCGGCCAGCTCCAAGTAAGGACACTCAACTGAGTAGTGCCCCCTGAGATGCTTATACACCTCAACTAGGTCCCCCCTTGCCCGTCTATAGTGTAAGCTAGGCAAGTTCAGGCGCTCCAATCTCTCAGGGAAGCTGAGGTGCCGAAGTGCAGGCACCAGTCTGGTGGCCCTCCTTTGAACATTTTCAACCAATTGACAGTCCCTAGCATATCTCAGGGACCAGATGGGGTGACAGTACTCCAGATGTGGAAGCACTTCACTCCTGAAGATCGTTTCGAGGGACGGACCGTCTAGATATCTGAACGACCTTCTTATAAGACCCAATAATTTATTTGCCTGATTTACCTTCTTCTCACAATGGCCCGAGAACTTCAGCTCATTGTCAACATACACACCTAGGTCCTTCTCACACACAGTCTCAACTAGCGCAGTTTCTTCATCCCGTTGGGACATATGATACGCCTCCTTACCGTTGGTACGCCCCAGGTGCATCCTCTTACACTTCGTGACATTGAATCTCAGCAGCCATTTCTTCGACCATTCCTGAAGCTCACAGAGATCCTTCTGCAGCTCTTCACAGTCCGCTTGGTTCTTAATTTCCCGAAATAAGTTGGCGTCATCGGCAAACATTTGTATGGAGGAGTGTACAACGTCAGGCATGTCATTTATGAAACAAACAAACAACAGCGGGGCCAATACACTGCCCTGTGGTACTGCACTTGTGACAGGTACAGATGACGATTTCGTACCATTTCCCCGAATTCCGTACCCTTCCAGTTTGATTTTATGCTTTTCGTGGAGAACACTGTCGAAAGCCTTGGCAAAATTTTGGTAAATATTGTCGACATTATCACCCCGCTCCAGAATATGGGTCCAAATATCCAATACCTAGAGCAATTGTGTTAAGTAGGAGTGCCCCGGCATAAAACCATATTGGTAATCTTTTACAAGGTTGTTTCGTAGTAGATGTTCCATCGCTGCATCTCTGATAATACTCTCAAGTACTTTACATATTATGCTGGTCAGGCTCACCGGTCTATAGTTGTTCGTGGACAGTTTATTTCTAATAACCTCTTCTGTGAACACAATGTGGGTCAGTGCTGTGTCGAACCGTCTGTCCTCAAATGCAGGAAGGTTAGTTGCATCCTCTCTTGTGAACACTGAGGGAAAGAAGCGGTTCAATGCCTCAGCTTTATCCTGGTCAGAATCTGCGTAACTACCATCCACCAGCCTCATGTCTAATACTCCTACGCACGTTTTCAATTTCGACTTTGCATAGCGGTAAAATGCCTTTGGGTTTGACTTGACCTCGCGTGCAACCAGCCTCTGGAACTCCTTTTCAGCCCTCCTACACTCTATCTTTGCTTGGTTTCTGGCTCTTGCATACATCCTCCTGTCTTGCTCATCGTTTGACCCAACCCACGTCTTCAATTTCTGGGTTTTCTTCTTAATTTTGTCGACCGCCGCATGGTTCATGTGTAGGGATCCCCTCGTATTCCTAGAAGCACTGGGCTTGGTCTTGCGTATATATTTATCGATCAAATGGGTTATTTTACTAGTTATGATATTCAGCGTAGTGTCTGTGTTCTTGTACCTTAATAAGTGAGGCCAGTTGATATCCCTCAACTCTTCCCTCATCCCATTGTAATTTCCCTTGTAATATTTGCACCTTGGCATGGCCTTATCCTGAACTAGGTAACAGTTAAATCTGAATGACAACACTGTATGGTGACTGGTGCCAACTGGGGCAAGGTGTTTCAGTTTGGCCACCATACCTTCCTCGTTTGTTATGATGAGGTCAAGTGACTTGGGTGTTTGCTCCCCTCTGTAATGTGCCGGGTCTCTAACATGTTGGAACAGAAAATCATCTCTCAGAGTTTCTACAAAAAGAGTAGCAGGGTTATTCAAGTCATTCAGGGTGGACTCGTTTCTCCAGTCGATGTCGCCATAGTTAGAGTCCCCCATGATAAGGAGGTGGCTAGGGTTGAGCATCGCCGCGTTGCTTATTAAGGTTTTTAAGTTCCTTTGATTTAGTGGGCCACAGTTTGGGGATTTGTAGATACACCCGACGATAAGTAAGTCCCCATCCTTTAATTTAATTTTACACCACTTGGACTTCAAAAACATCCTCGCCCTGTACCCTCGCCTGGCTGGCTCTGAGGTCTTGCCTAGCATAGATAACCACACCCCTCTTGCAAGTTGCTTGAGAATGGTTCGTTAATGAGTCATATCCAGCAATACTGAACTCACATTCCTCTGGGTCAATTCTCCTGTTCTTGTACAACAGTTCTACAACACCTATAATATCTGGTTGGTGTACTCTTAGTAGTGTTTCAAACTCCTCTTTCTTATCAAGGAATGTGTCAGTATTAGTGTACATGACATTCAAGCCAGAATTTGTTCTCGGTAACGTCTCTGCTCTTAGTAATAAACCCGCTCCCCTCACATTCTCAGAAGCTGCAGCATTTGCTAAGTACACTGTATTTTGCAGGGTGTGGTTAGAAATGTCATTGTTTACACGGCGCTCGCCTCCTCCTGTCCGGTAGGCTGAGCTGGCGCCGCCTCCCGGGTGGGGGGTTGAGTGGGTGGAGGGTGCACTGCTGCCCCCTGGCCCTGTGTCGGCACACTTGCTTCCACTACCCTCCCCCTGAGTATAACCCATGTACACCTGTCCCCGTTCCTCCTCGACTCCTCCCTCTTCTGCTTCAAGTCCTGCAGGAGCTTCTTGTGCTGTTCCCTCTGCATTACCGTATGATCTGGGTGAATGAATACATCCCGAGATTCCTTGCTCCTTGCTAAGTTTTTTGCCTGCCGAATAACCTGCCATTTCTCCTCCTCACTTACTAGTGTGATCCTGAGGGGGCAAGGCTTAGCCCCCTGCTTTTGTCCCAGCCTCCTCTCATCCTGAGGGGTTAATGGAATCTTCAGAACCTCTGTACAAATATTTTGAAACAGCATCTTATCCTGTGTTACCTTACTCACAGTTCCCTCCGCCTGGCTCTCTGGGACTCCAAAAACTATTACATTGTTCCTGCGCTGGAGCCGTTCCTGGTGTTCCTCCTCTCCCCTAACAGTAGGTCCGTTAATTTTCATTTCTTCGACACACTTCTTCAGAGTCCCAAGCTGTTGTAGAACCTGTTCTGATCCTGCATTACTCTCCGCCCCCTCCCGTGGCCCTCCTAATACGTCAGCATAACTCCTCTTAGCAACCACCTCCATTCTATCTGCTACTTCCTCAGTTTGGGATCTCTTTCCCAACTTGCTCCAAGGTATTGGATATTTGGACCCATATTCTAGAACAGGGTGGTAATGTCGACAATATTTACCTAGATTTTGCCAAGGCTTTCGACAGTGTACCCCACGAAAGGCTGAAAATCAAACTGGAAGGGTACGAAATTCGGGGAAATGTCCTAGCGTGGATAGAAGACTTTCTACATGACCGCAAGCAGTGTGTGGTGATTAATGGCACGAAATCGTCATCTGTACCTATAACAAGTGGGGTACCGCAGGGTAGTGTATTGGGCCCGCTGTTGTTTGTTTGTTTCATAAATGACATGCCTGACGTTGTACACTCCTCCATACAAATGTTTGCCGATGATGGCAAGTTATTTCGGGAAATTAAGAACCAAGCGGACTGTGAAGAGCTGCAAAAGGACCTCTGTGGGCTCCAGGAATGGTTGAAGAAATGGCTGCTGAGATTCAATGTCACGAAGTGTAAGAGGATGCACCTGGGGCGTACCAACGGTAAGGAGGCGTATCATATGTCCCAACGGGATGAAGAAAATGCACTAGTTGAGACTGTGTGTGAGAAGGACCTAGGTGTGTATGTTGACAATGAGCTGAAGTTCTTGGGCCATTGTGAGAAGAAGGTAAATCAGGCAAATAAATTATTGGGTCTTATAAGAAGGTCGTTCAGATATCTAGACGGTCCGTCCCTCGTGACGATCTTCAGGAGTGAAGTGCTTCCCCATCTGGAGCACTGTCACCCCATCTGGTCCCCGAGATATGCTAGGGACTGTCAGTTGGTTGAAAATGTTCAAAGGAGGGCCACCAAACTGGTGCCTGCACTTCGGCACCTCAGCTACCCTGAGATATTGGAGCGCCTGAACTTGCCTAGCTTATACTACAGACGGGCAAGGGGGGACCTAGTTGAGGTGTATAAGCATCTCAGGGGGCACTACTCAGTTGAGTGTCCTTACTTGGAGCTGGCGGACGCTCGCCCCACAAGGGGTCACAGCTCAAGATTGAAGAAGCCGCAAGTCCAGAAAACCGTGAGGGCAAACTTTTTCGGAGTGAGAGTTGTAAACTCTTGAAACAATCTACCAGAGAGTGTTGTGACGGCACCGAGTGTGAGCTCTTTCAAGAGAAGACTTGACCAACACTGAAGCAGGTTTAGGTACATTCAGGAGCCGGTGCATGCCCAGTATTTGCCAACAGTGAGTGACAGAGACGTGACCGATCGCCCGGGCGGCTAGCGAGCCGATCTTTTGGTGAAGAATATAAATGAAAAGAGACGTGACCGATCGCCCAAGCGGCTAACAAGCGGATCAGTGGCGAAGAGGATAAAAGTAAAAAAAGTATATTACGCTCAATAGGCCACAAAACATGTAACTCGGCTTTCGTTGAGTCCTCCATCTGAGGAGTCCGTTTTCTCATCACTTCAAGACACCTCAGTCCTCTGTTATCCCATTTTCTCTAACTTACTGAAACCAACCTCTCTATAAAATGAATTTGAGTGTGAGAGAGAACACCCTTGTTCTGAGTCAACTTAGATATGTCTGTTTACAGTTGGAACATTCAAGATCCATTGTGAGTGGGGTAGAACGCTTCACCTGTCCTTATCGTTAAGAGAACGTGTCAAGTAAGTGAGTGTCGAGTTTGCCAGCTAGAGTGGCGTATTTTATGTCGTCCGTGGGGGTATCCATGAGTTTTTGATCGCGCCTGAAGTTATATCATTTTGTCGCCCCGACATCAGAGAATCTGATGTTTATAGCTTAGTTAGTGTCAGTTGTCTATTTAAGAAAGTCATTAATCTCCTGAACTATTCTGTCAACTGGTATAATCTCCAAGATCTAGCGCCTCCCCGTGAATAGCTCCTTGTACGCCTCAGGCCTGAGCTTGCAGAATTAATGTTATCGACGTGTATATTCCACCTTTTCCTGGCAAGCTCAACCTCTGATTAGATTATATGAATAGACATAGGAAATTACCCTGATCAAGAACACCGGAGTTCATAACCAAGTATACAGTGGTCCAAAATGATAGAGAAGTTATGTTGTTGGTAAGATCGACCCTTCTGGTATGAATACGGAGGCCCAAGCTGCCCCGCGGGTGCACGTATATACCTCTACACGAGGGAGAATCACGCATTCGTGTCTCTTCCTCAACGTCTCTCCAGGTATGTTAACGTGTGTTCCCCGCCGCCTATTAATTCAGTTTAACTTAGTCAATTTTGGTGAATATCAGTGTTCATGTGTTAACATAGTGAATTCTGTGCCAATTAAGTCGAGTAACGTAGAGATTTAGATATCGTCTGAACCGTTGCCAGGCGTATGTTTTGTATAGTTGAAGTTAGACCTTTACGCATTCGTGACTCTTCCTCAACGTCTCTCCAGTGTGTTGAGCTGAATACTCATCGGCTAACGTGGGTCGGTAACCGGGTTGGACGATGCCAAGTTGGGCCTTTAAAGTCAGGGAGGGGGGGGAGTGACCAACGACAGTGTGGAAATAAGCAAAGCATTAAACAGCTACGTTTTATCAGTTTTCACAAAAGAAAGTCACAAGGAAATTCCAAGGGGGAACTGATAATTAGGGGAAATGAAGAAGAGAAATTAGAGAATATCACTATCAGAAAAGGGGATCTTCTTAAGAAGATAAATAAATTAAAGAAGACAAAATCCCCAGGGCTGGATGAAATTTTCCCTCAAGTTTTGAAAGAGTGTAAGGAACAGATTAGCAGACCCCTTGTAAATTTATTTACAAAATCATTAGACATGGGAGTTGTGACAGACTTGTGGAAACCGGCAAATGTAGTACCCATATCCAAAAAGGGAGACAGAGCATCAGCATCAAATTACCGGCTGATTAGTTTGACGTCAGTAGTGGGGAAATTTCTTGGGTCAATTATAGCAGATAGTATCCGATCGCATCTAGAGAAAAGCAAGTTGATCTACGACTCTCAACATGGGTTTACAAAGGGAAAAGCTTGTCTAACAAATCTGCTGACATTTTTTAGGAAACTCTTCATGTCATGGTCACATTGACTGCGAGTCTATTTTAACTCTGTTAATTCGTATTATACTTCACGACCGCAAAACATGAATGGGTAGCTGGTTAGCTATCCCTAAGAAGAAACTCGCTTTTCCCTCCCCAACGTTTACACCTATGCTCCCTGGCTAAGTCCCTCCCATGTGAACACAGTTGTTAATACGTTTTATTCTACTTTCTCCTGGCAAGCTCAATCTTGGATTAGTTTATGTAAATCAACTTTAGTAATTCACCAGGCCTTTGTAAACTGAGGGTCATCTTTGAATGAGTAACAGTTGGTTTGTTTGTAATTTCTGTCATTGCGTGAGATAGCCATGTCTGGCAACTCAGGGGTATATAATCCCTGTGCGAGAAGGAGAGAGCTTCGTGTGACGCCCTCTTCCGTTTCTCTCAGGTATGTCAGACAAGTGTTCCCCGCCAATATAGCCATTCAGTTTGAATTAGTCCATTGTGTGAAAATCAGTGTTCATGTTGTAACAGTGGAATTGTAATTCACCCAGTGTGAGAAGTAATATAAAGTAAATGTCGTCTGACGTTGCGAGACGAAAGATTTGATTGTGTTTGAGTCCATGCTTTTCCCGTGACGCCCTCTCCCGTTGTCCTCAGGTACAGTGGGTGGATTATTTGAACACCCACCGGCTGCCCGGAGTCGGTGGCTACCTAGCAGTGAGCGATATATGGACGATATAGTTGATTTGACATGATTAACTTGCTCCAAGTCCGCCTCGTGGGCCTTAGACCCCAGACTGTCAACACGTGTCGGAGTAACCGACCACAACAGCGGTCGTCAGTTGTTAGAGGTGCCAGTGTTATACCCTGGGACATGCCTTGAAGTTATATGGTCCACAGTGTGTGTTGTATTTGATTGAGGATAATTCTGGAATATAATTATCCCTTTTTGGGTAGTGAACCCATGTATAAGTTGTTGGTTTCAGTAATAACGTGTTGTGTGTTGTGAGTGCATCTCACATGTACTAACAACAGTCTGTGAAGGTATCAGTGGCGTGTCGTGAGAAAATGCTAGGGTAAGCAAATGACGCTTTCTTACTTGTAAAGTCACGAGATCTAAAAGAATTCTTTAGTAGATCACATACAGTCTGTGATCTAAAGAATTCTTTAAGATCTCGTGACTTTACAAGTAAGAAAGCGTCATTTGCTTACCCTAGCATTTTCTCACGACACGCCACTGGAAGGTATCATATGCAAGTTTGTCTTATAACTGGATGTAATGAAATGTACTAGTAATGCTTCCAAAAAACTGAGGTTGTGTAGTAACCATGAACTGAAATATGTAGAAAGAACAATTGAAGGAACTAAGACACAGAAAGAAGTATGAGTAAGACAAAGGGGGCAGCTTGAGTGATACTCCCCCCTTACATTCGAGGTAGTAGATAATGACAAAAATTACGATGTTATTTACTTAGATTTTAGCAAAGCGTTTGACAGAGTACCGCATCAGAGGCTTCTGAGAAAAGTTAAGGCTCATGGTATCGAGGGAAAGTTTTAAATTGCATAAAATCATGGCTCACTGATAGAACACAGAGGGTCAGTGTAGATGGTGTTAAATCTGAGTGGGGTTGTGTAACCAGTGGGGTTCCCCAGAAGTCAGTACTGGGCCCACTCTTGTTCATAATCTACATAAACGATCTAGATACTTGGATCAGCAGTGATATAAGCAAGTTTGCGGATGACACCAAAATAGGGAGGCAGAATAATTAAGGGGGTGGGGGGGTAGGTACAACAACTCGCTGACACCATGCGAGGGCTTGGCACTCTTACAACTTACGTTGATACTCTGACCTGGTAGCATGACGTGAGAGGAAGGCCCATGGGTTCATGTAAATATAGTATCGAGTATTAGGGAAAGAACAAAAGTGAATACTATAGGTGAATCATAGACCCACATACAAATACACTGTTTATTAAACACAAAAATGGAAACAGAAAAGACATTGTTTTCACCCAAAACAGGAACTCCTGGTACCATGCCCTCAGGCTCAATTTACTTGCACCACTACTGGGTGTACCCACACCAAAACACACGTAAGCTCTTACAGCACCTTAGTACCAATAAAACCAGTGGCACCTGCCAGTACAACACTCAATACCCCAGGGGCAATATTCCAGTGACCACCCTGGGAGTCTCATCACCAAGTGACACCTTCCAACAAACTCCGATAATTCCGGTGGACTAACACCACCACACCAACAGCCCCACCGAGTTATATACTGTACTCATTCATCCACAAATGATGGGGCTGGCAGTAGTTTGGGGGCTTGAAGATCCAGGTTCACCACAGGGGCAGGGTTTTAGGGGAATACTACCCCCTATGGGACCCATGGGTGGTAGTGGAGCTTCTGACGGCTGGGGTTCAAGGGGACACCCGACTCCACTGGACTTCAGACATCTCCCAAGACTAGTGGATGCGTCATCCACACTACAGACACGGCCTAGGCTGTGATAGGGACCTGTGGGAGGGAAGCGTGACGGCTCACTTGCGGTGTATAATGAACCTCAACATTTCAAAGGCACATTAAGTAAGCACATTAACTACGTTACTTTAACACTTGTAATCAAACTATTAATTAGGTCAAATCACTTAAAAATGGTGAATTACAACACGAAGAAGGTGGGACGACCTACCTGTGGGAGAGAAGCGTGGTGGCTCACTGGTTTAATAATGAACTGCCGCCTTCCACCCACGCTAAAGTCACGGATTCCACCTACTCAACCATTTCACTGAATTACGTTACTGTAACACTCTGACGTTTGAAACTGAGACTCCGAACTCAGTTTCATTCCCTACTATTATTTTTACAAACAATGCTCTGACTGAGCTATCAAAAGCAAGAATTAAATTGATTACAAAAGGTTGGATGGCAACAGGTCCCAACACGCAACTCCTTGCTACAACACCCGAGGCAGATTTTAAAAGTTCCGTTCAGAATGTTAACTAATTCCTCAGTTAACCCCCTACCACAATTTCACTATGATTATCAGAGTCAATGCTAATCACAGGTAAAAAAAAAAAGGTTTTCAGGTTCTCGGTAGCAGAAAGAGTTTACAACTACAGTCAAGAAACGTACGACATCTCGATGACGTCATCAAAGAAACAGGGAGAACGGAGGACATTTCCACTGGGAGACTCAAAAGGTTTTGTGGACGTGTAAGCGTAATATGGATCATTAGTTTAACAGGTTAGCCATCATTACGATCATGACAAGGGCAGGATGCAAAAGCACTACAGGAGGATTTAAATAAACTGCACGACTGGTCAGAAAAATGGCAAATGAAATTCAGCACCAGCAAGTGCAGAGTACTTAATATTGGAAGAACAAATACTGTCAATGTATACAGCCTTAACAACATCAACCAAGAGAAGTCGACTTGTGAAAGAGATTTAAGGGTACTTGTAAGCCCGGACCTACGGCCTAGAAAGCAGTGCATTAATGTTCGAAATAAGGCAGACAGAGTACTTAGGTTTTATATCTAGAAGTGTAAGTAATAAGAGTGCAGACGTCTTATTGCAACTATATCTTGCGCTAGTCAGGCCGCACCTTGATTATGTGGTTCAGTTCTGGTGCCCTTATTATCGAATGGATATCAATTCACTGGAGTCGGTGCAGCGAAGAATGACGAAAATGATTCCGGCACTTAGAAACCTTCCATATCAAGATAGGTTAAAGAAACTAAACTTGCATTCCCTAGAAAGGCGAAGAGTGTGGGGAGATATGATAGAAGTATTTAAGTAGGTGAAAGAGATCAATAAAGGCAATCTAGATAAAGTGTTTATAATATCCGAACAGGATAGGACTAGTAGCAACGGCTTTAAATTGGATAAGTTTAGGTTTAGGAGGGAGATAGGAAGGAACTGGTCCACAAATAGGGTGGTGGATGAGTGGAACAAGCTTAGCAACTTTGTAGTAAGTGCTAGTATGCTGGAAAGTTTTAAAAGGAGGCTAGATAGATTCATAGATGATAGAGAATGGTAGTAACTCTCGACAGGAGCTGCCATGCACAGGCCAACCAGCCTAGGCAGACTGCTTATTTTCTTATGTTCTTATGGATGTAGCAAGAACAAAGCAGGGAACTCCCACAGCAAGGATATGACACACACTTGTAGTTCTCAGTCCTTTATTTACTCTAGAAAACACCCGAGGAAGGAAAGGCTGGGACCTCCACAAGTTCATCACATTCTTCATACAACACTTATTATATTCAATCTATCAAACACACCTTAACAGAGCTAGAAATACATGGGACACACCTGTTACTGGGCCCAGCCGACGCTACTTCGTAATGTAAACAACGCTGTAGCGTTTCTCCACCTAGGGCTGGGATGCATTCGCTCTGGCGCAAATTCCATTTCGAATCCACAAAATATATTTGTTTTCCTCCTCGGGGCATACAAAAATACATATCCATATCAAAAATATTCTAAATCACAAAATAGTGGTCTCTGGAGTTCCTCATACCACATCTGCCCCCACTTAAGCCTATCATGGTCCCCATGATACTAGGAACAGTATATAAGAAAATAAATGACCTAACATTCTGAGGCATTGAGCAGTTGGTAGGAGGAACTTTACAAATTGTACTGCCATGTAGGGACTAACAATGTGGAACTTAAATCTATAGCACCAAAATACTTTGTATTGTCGATTGAGGTAACCTAAGCATATTTGAGTGTATTCCTGCTGTAGCTCTCTTACTTCTATGGACTGCAAGTCCACTTTGAGATTCTTCGTCATTACTGCTGCTAATACTACCTGTGACGGGGTCCAGGTCCTCATTAGAACTTTGTGTGTCTACCTCGTGCCTAGAGTTTTCACCACTGTCAGGACGTGGGTCCCCCACCGGGCAACCGACATTGTGTACACAGAAGAGGGTATTAGAAATAAACTGTCCAGGCTAAAGGTCCATAAGAGTCCTGGCCCTGACATGGTGCATCCTAGAGTGCTAAGAGAGTTGTGCAACGAGCTGGCCGAGCCCCAGAAGACCTGTTTTGTAAATGCCTGGATGAACAAATGGTCCCCAGTGAATGGAAAGTAATCAGAGACGTGACTGATCGCCCAAGCGACTAACAAGCCAATTAGTGGTGAAGAGGCTAAAAGTAAAAGTAAAAGCAATGTTTGCAACAATTGGTGCATTGTGTGGTGAAACCTCTCACACTGTCTGTTTCCAGCTGGATGGTAAGGAGTAGTCCTAGATTTCTTTATTCCCCAGGTCTTGCATAGATCTTTCAGTAATGCACTCTGAAATTGGGCTCCCTGATCAGTGTGAATTTTCCTTGGAACAGCATATTTGGTAAATATTTCATCAACCAGGGTCTTTGCTACAGTTGCTGCCTTCTGATCCTGTGTGGCGAATGCCCAGGTATACTTAGAGAACACATCTGCCACCACCAGCATATTTTCTTTGCCGTCACTTGAAGGTTCTAGTAATGTAAAATGCACCACCACGATGTCAAAGGGTCTACTGGCTGTAATCGGCGTCATTTGCATGCGTACCTCTGGTATAACTGCTTTTGCTACAATGCACCGGTGGCAGCCCCTACAGTACTCAAAGATATGATCCATTCATGGCCAGTAGCACTTCTGCTTAATCAATCAGGTGGTGCGTTCGATACCCTGATGACCCATGTCATCATGCAAAAGTTTCATTACCTTCCCCTTCAAGGTAGTAGGCAAAACTAGTTGTTTTAGCTCCTTCTGGCCTGGCCTTCCCCATTTCCTAAACAGCAACCTGTTGCAAATGAGCAATCTCCTTCTCTGTTTCCATAGGCTGTTAAAATCTTGGCCTTTTCTCAGATCCTGTAATTCACTTTCTCCTAGCTGCCTTTCGGCATGATGAAATGTTACTGTCCTGCTCCTGCAGTTGCTCCAAACCTTCCTGAGATATGTTGGGAAGCCACATTTAACTGTCCAGTCACCTGAGGGCTATCTGCTCCTTCCTCAGCTGGGCATGGGGCCTCATTGTCCTCACCACTAAGAGAACTCTCCTCCTCGGAGGAGTCATTTGACTTAGGTTCTGGCTCATGGCTCTTTCTGGATAATCCATCTGCATTCCCATTCGCTTTCCCTGCCCGATATTCCAGATAATAATCAAACCAAGCTAAATCAGCCATCCATCTCTGTTCTACTGCCCCAAGGTTTGCCTTGTTGAAGGAAGTCGAAGGATTGTTGTCAGTGAGGACAGTAAACTTGCTGCCTGCCAGATAGTCTTTGAATTTCTCTGTGATGGCCCACCTCAAAGCTAGCAACTCTAATTTCATGCTACTGTAATTCTTCATATTTCTCTCCGACCCCTTCAAGTCTCTACTGGTGTGGGCTATAGGGTGTTTTCTGCCTTCTACCTTCTGTGACAAGACAGCTCCTAATCCCTGAAAACTGCCATCAATCTCTAGGAAAAATGGCTTGCTAAAATCAGCACAAATCAAAATGGGTGCCATGACTAACTTGCCCTTTAGTTGGTTGAATGCATCATCATGCACCTGGGCCCACCTTGAGCAGATGGACTGGTTTGGGCTGTGGCACCTGAAGTTAGGGCTGTTAACGGGTTAGCTAATTTTGCAAATCCAGGCACAAACTGTCGGTAAAAAGAGGCAAACCCAGGGAAGGAACGTAACTCCCTAATGGTGGTGGGAACCTGCCACTGCCTAACAGCCTCGATCTTACCAGGTCTCTCTCAATTCCCTTCTGTGACACCACATGTCTAAGATAGACAACCTTCTTCTGAAACAGGTTGCATTTGGATGGTTTCAGTTTCAAGTTATGTCCCTTTAGCACCAGTTCCAGCCTTTCTATGTGCTCATCAAGTGTCTTTGAGAATATCATGAGGTCATCCAGGTATACCAACAGGGTTGAAAATATCTCACTGCTAAAGATGCTCTCCATGACTCGCTGAAATTTTCCGGGAGCATTACATAATCCCATCAGCATACGTTTATGCTCAAACAGCCCGAATGGTGTACAGGAAGCAGTCTTTTGGATGTTCTTGTCATCCAACTCTATTTGATAATATCCTGAGGCTAGATCAAATGTTGAAAACCACTTTGCTCCTGCCAATGTATCAAGAGACTCATCAATCCTTGGGAGTGGAAAGGCATTCTTACGTGTTGCTTTGTTCAGTTTCCTATAGTCAACACACAAACGCAGTGACATATCTCGTTTCTTCACCAGAACAATCCGGGCTGCGTATGGACTAGTGCTTTTCTGTATGACCCCCTGCTCCAACAGCTGGTTGATATGGTCCCTAACCATTTGGATTTGAGTGGGGGGAATCCGTCTGAAGGGCTGCCTAATGGGAGTTTCATCTACGAGAGGGATGGTATGCACAATTATTCCAGTGCATCCTAATTTTCCCTTGCTGTCCAGAAAAACATCACAGTACTTCCTTAACACACTCCAAAGTCTCTCTTGTGTTCTACTGGGTATTTGTTTTAGGTCAATCTTCAGCCCTGCTTGCCTTAGATCTTCTGGCATTTGCCCATCAGCTGGGCATTCTGTCCCCCATTCAACGCTATTTGAGCTCACCTCTGCTGTTTCTTGTTGAGGACACAGATCGGCCCCATGAGCCACTCCAACATGCCAGTTTCGCTTTAGCCACATGCAAGAATTACCCACATTGGCCACAGTGGCAACCACCTTGCCATACCTAATGGTAGTGTATGAAGGGATAAGAAGGAGGTTGTGAGGCAGCCACCCTTCCCCTGTCTTCATTGGCCCAATCAAGACTTCAAGTTTGGGACATCTCCGTAAGCTTCGGATGTAAATACTGACTGCCTGGCGACAGTTTGCGGGGATCCTTGTTGGTTTCCACCTAGTAGAGATGGGAAACCCCACTTGGTCGTTCTGCTGCCATCGATGGATGCTCTCAAACTCTTGGAAACACTTAGAAAAACTCTGTCTCCCTTTATAATACTACAGTTAACATATTGGGGGCCCAAATCCTTCACTAGAGCTTCTCGACATTGGCTAAGTATATTCATCCCTATCAACCCTGGGGCCTTATTAGCAGAGCTCTGCTTCCCCTTCCTCACTAGAACCCTGACCTGCTCTATTTTTCTGTCCAAGAATCTCAACATCCACCAACATGTAGCCCAGGTATGGTATTGACCCACCATTAGCTGCTTTCAACACAAGACTCTCTGGGGAATGTAACCCAACCCACCTAGATTCAAAATATCTACGATAAACTGTCTGAGACAAGAGACACCTCGCTACCAGAATCCAAAAGAGATGTAACCATGACTACTCCTATCCTAATTGCAGTGACAGGGGTTTTTCCCCAACAGCCTGTCATTACTCCGCTCTCTGTGTGACCAGCCCACTTGTTCTACCCCAACTGGTGGGCTTCCTGCAGCAGGGTTGGCCATTTCCCTCCTCTCCTGCAATTTCTGACACTCGTGGTCTTGACTCCATTTCTTGGCTGCTGTGCTCCTACCCGGGTGATTTCGGCTATAATAACTACTGCCTGGATGCTGCTTGTTCTTTGCTCTATAGGGGTGAATCCCTACTTACTCATGCAAGCAATTGCATACCCCACATCTCCAAGTGTAGCAAGAACAAAGCAGGGAACTCCCATAGCAGGGATATGAAACACACTTGTAGTTTTCTCTTCTTTATTTACTCATCACCCAAGGAAGGAAAGGCTGGGACCTAGATCAGACATAACTAGTGATTATACATTGTACTTACAAAACAAGCATCAACTGTTGTCATATTCACATATTGGTACCACACAGTAGTAGGAACTAAACAGTACATAATAAACCCAACCCACCAGCATAACACAGGGAGGTGGCTTTTGGTGTCGACTCACTCCAGGGTGAATGTCTGTAGAGCAAAGCTAGTATTAGCCTTATTCTGGCTTACAGACTACCTCCACGAGTTCATCACATTCTTCATATAACACTTATCATGCCCAATCTATCAAACACACCCTAACAGAGCTAGAAATACGTGGGATACACCTGTTACTGGGCCCAGCTGACGCGACTTTGTAATGTAAACAACGCCGTAGTGTCTCTCCACCCCGGGCTGGGATGCATTCGCTTTGGCGCAAATTCCATTTCGAATCCACAAAATATATTTATGTTTTCCTCCTTGGGGATTACAAAAATACATATCCATATCAAAAATATTTTAAATAACAAAATAGTGGTTTCTGGAGTTCCTCATACCACATATACTCCCCAGCCTCGCCGTGAAGGACATTCACATAAGCAAGCAGCTTTTAACACTAGGGTAGTAGGTTCCCCTTACGGCACCACCGGGACACACACACACACACTCACATACACACACACACACCTCACGGGACGGATGACAACGAGAAAAACGCAGCAATGACCAGGACTACGGGTAATATCGACAATATTTACCTAGATTTTGCTAAGGCTTTCGACAGTGTACCCCACGAAAGGCTAAAAATCAAACTGGAAGGGTACGGAATTCGGGGAAATGAGTCACTTCTGGAATGCTGGCCGTACTGGTCGGAGGTGCAGGTCGCTCTCCTACACCTCCCTGGCTGGACACGTACGGTCATGGTTGGTGGAAGGGCGTCAATGAGAAGGTCATTTAATACATTGTCGGAATTGGGTGATGGATACAGCAGTCACAGCAATGTAGCCCAGGGTACTGCTGGAGGACTGTGATGGATTTGGAGCTGTCTAGCAGCAGTGAATGTGAAGAACAAGAGCCGTTTAAAGTTGTTAATAACACAAAGAAGAATAAAAGGAGGAATAGAGAAGGTACAAGCAGTGAAGATAATATTTCCCGCTTGGTGGATAAGAGAAAGAAAATTGATGGTGAGAGTCATTCTTCAACCACGATCAGTACAACGAGTGTAAACCTCATTGATGGTTCAGATAGCAGTTACTCTTCAAGGAGGCCACGCCTTTACTTCCCCAAGAATAATGGCACGGATTTTCATGATAAGGTAAAGTGGTCAGTTAGACTCACTAAGTGCCATCAAGGGTATCAAGTGCTCTTTAAAGAAGGTAAACATATTCCTTATATTACTGTGAAGGATGAGGAAGCAGTTAGATATTTAACTAAAGAAGGTTTTGAGAATGTATTGATGGAAAAGCCTGTGGAGTCCCTTGGAAAGTGTACTAAGATCATTCTTTTTTATTATTCTGTTTACTTTGACCCCGAGGATGTGTTGGCTGACCATAGATTTTTTTGGCCAAGAGACATGTAATTAGATTTGATAGAGAACTAGTACCGAAGCCACAGCTAATTGCGCTAATCAAAGGTTCAGCGCCAGAGAAGGTCTTTGTGAGATGTTTGGGATATAAACGGGTAGCTGTCTACAACCAATCTCCAGTAATATGCTATAAGTGTTGCAAGTAGGGGCACATGGCGTGGAAATACCATAATGATTTTCGATATAGATTCTGTGGAAAAATGCATAAATCTAAGGTATGTGGAGATAAAATTAAGGCAAAGAAGAAAATTACACCAAAATTGTGGGGGGGGCTCACAATGCCAGCTCGTGGGTGTGTCTTAAAAAACCGAAAGTTCTTCAAGTGCAATCACGAGCTCAGTCCACTAATCAAGAGGATAAAGGTGATGCTGTAAGGAGAGATGTTGCAGGGACACCAAGTGCTGTAAATGTGTGGGAAAAGCGTATTGAAATACGTAATGCAGCAGCACAGCAGGACATAGGTAACGGGGACAATAACCTTATAGTCCCTAACATTCTAGTAGAACTCCGTAAGGAGATTGATGAGCTCAAACAAGCAGTATTGGATATCAAGAAATGCTTGGTGAATCTTGTGCCATATAGTGATGTTGCTCTTGTTAATAAAGATAGTTCAAAAGAAATTGAATCATTAGTAGCGATGGAATCTAATATTGTGGATAACAATCTAAAGCAAAATAGCAATCATAGTCAGTTAGGAAATAGAGTTGGTTCGGTTTCTAAAGAGAATGTGGTAAACAAGGAAATGCTTGGTGATCTGACGAGCATTCTTGACTCGTTTTGGAATATATGGAAAATCCAAGGGACGACGTCAAAAAGAATGCTCTTATTTCGGTGAAGAATATGAGGGAGAAAATTTATTCTAATGGATCATAATGTCAGCTTAATTTTCTGGAATGTTAATAGTTTGAAAAAAAAGTTAACGGATCTTCATGCATATGTTCATTCTTGTAGTATTGATGTCATAGCTTTGCAAGAGGTTGGGACAAACGGAATATCTTTGCAACTAAGAGATTATCAAAGTTTTGAATAACCAGCTGATTTGACTGGAAATTGTAGAGGTTTGACGACTTATATCAAAGATGATATTCCAGCATCTTTTCATTCCGCTCTAAAAATAAACGGTACTGAGTATTTGTGTGTTAGTATTGTAGTGGATTCCTCCCCTACAAACGCCGTTTGTCGCTGACTAGCCGACCCTCGAATTCCCCAGGGTATGCCTCTTGGTTAAGGTCAGCAACCAGCGCCGCCTTACATGACGGAGGTCAACTATTAAGCCACGCCTACCTCCTCTATATAAGACCTCACCTCGTGGTGACCACTCTCTTTCTACCTACAGCCACCAGCAAGCAACACAACCTCCTCCTCTGCTCCTGCCAGGCGGCTCCTGCTCCAGCCGGCGACCATGGCGACCCACAAGCTGGTCCTCCTCTGAGCACCCTCACCAACCAGCTCTCTCTACTCAACGTTTGTAACCATGATGCCTTCCCAGCACCAAGCTGCATTGTACATCCAATACAACATGTATACAGAGAGCAAATCGTGAGTTTCCTTTCTCCAACCCATCCTGAGTGTGAACCAAACAACCTGTACCCCACAACCACTTTGCAAGAAAGGGAATCTTCATTTGAACAAAATCTTTGATGTTAACAAAAGGAAAAGGTATACAATAACAGTAGGCCAACATAGTGAATTTGTATCAAAAGTCGGCGAGTGGTATAAAGAGTGCAAAAAGCTTGGAATTGAAGATGAAAACATATTTTATGATGATTTGTTAGGAGTGATTGATTCCATTTTGAATAAGCCAAGGAAACAGTGTGGAAATACCACAAACCCTAAGCCTAGGTATAATAATGATAAGATTGTAAAGGGATGGAATAAGTTACTGAGGAAATGTCATAGTAAGTGGAGTAAAGATCCTAGCAATGAAAAAACCCGGGAAACTCTGATTGAAGTGGCAGAGTGTACAACAGAGGTAAACCAGAAAGCCAGAAGTATGTATTGGAGAGGTTTTTTTAAAGAGATCACTCAATCAAAATCTTTGAATCAGGTTTGGGATGATGTGAATAAGGTAAGAGGAGTCAAGAAGAAATTTAAGGTTCGTCCCAATCCAAACGCCAAAGCTAATGAACTAATGAATAAGTGGGCGTATAAATGACAAAGCTTTTATTTTTTTTTTTTTTAAGGAGTTGTGGTCACAGCTGTGATAAAGGCCAACCAGAGAGTGTAGTACTGTGATTTTAGGTAAACCAGTTCATAGAGTCATCAGTGAATGCAGAAGAGACTGTAAATAACTTAAAGTGAATACATATTGGCAATCAAGCTGGTAAGGACAACTGCCAGCCTATTCGTGAAATAGGTGCCACAGAGACTTTAAATTTTATTTTGTTTGTGTGCTTTCTCAAGGACTGAAACTGTGCCTACAATACACCATTCACAGGGAGATACAGTGTACGCAGTCACAGACGACAACTCTATAGGCAACAGAGAGTAGCTAAGTACTGTTCTTTTTCTCTCTTTACTTTTTTAAAATGGGTGTAGATCTATACACAGTCTGCACGCCCCCCCACCCCCACAACAACAACAACCATGAGTTTGATATGTGATTACTGCAGGGAGACGTCCGATATGGAGGATACAGGCCCGACTAATGCAACGTTTAGGAAGTTACTAACTGCCGTAAAGCATGATGGCTGTTGCTGGTATTGCTCTGGCTGCATAGTCAAGGTGAATGAAGCGATTGCAAGCCATAAGGGAACGAGTTCTCTAGGGACGAAAATAGATGAAGCTGGAGCCCTGCTGGTTGACAAACTGGAGCAAGTTGGGAAAGAGATCCTTGCCAAGACTGAGGAAGTAGCTGATAGAATGGAGGTGGTTGCTAAGAGGAGTTATGCTGACGTATTAGGAGGGCCACGGGAGGGGGCGGAGAGTAATGCAGGATCAGAACAGGTTCTACAACAGCTTGGGACTCTGAAGAAGTGTGTCGAAGAAATGAAAATTAACGGACCTACTGTTAGGGGAGAGGAGGAACACCAGGAACGGCTCCAGCGCAGGAACAATGTAATAGTTTTTGGAGTCCCAGAGAGCCAGGCGGAGGGAACTGTGAGTAAGGTAACACAGGATAAGATGCTGTTTCAAAATATTTGTACAGAGGTTCTGAAGATTCCATTAACCCCTCAGGATGAGAGGAGGCTGGGACAAAAGCAGAGGGCTAGGCCTCGCCCCCTCAGGATCACACTAGTGAGTGAGGAGGAGAAATGGCAGGTTATTCGGCAGGCAAAAAACTTAGCAAGGAGCGAGGCATCTCGGGGTGTATTCATTCACCCAGACCGCACGGTAATGCAGAGGGAACAGCACAAGAAGCTCCTGCAGGACTTGAAGCAGAAGAGGGAGGAGTCGAGGAGGAACGGGGACAGGTGTACATGGGTTAGACTCAGGGGGAGGGTAGTGGAAGCAAGTGTGCCGACACAGGGCCAGGGGGCAGCAGTGCACCCTCCACCCACTCAACCCCCCACCCGGGAAGCGGCGCCAGCTCAGCCTACCGGACAGGAGGAGGCGAGCGCCGTGTAAACAATGACATTTCTAACCACACCCTGCAAAATACAGTGTACTTAGCAAATGCTGCAGCTTCTGAGAATGTGGGGGGAGCGGGTATATTACTAAGAGCAGAGACGTTACCGAGAACAAATTCTGGCTTGAATGTCATGTACACTAATACTGACACATTCCTTGATAAGAAAGAGGAGTTTGAAACACTACTAAGAGTACACCAACCAGATATTATAGGTGTTGTAGAACTGTGGTACAAGAACAGGAGAATTGACCCAGAGGAATGTGAATTCAGTATTGCTGGATATAACTCATTAACGAACCTTTCTCAAGCAACTTGCAAGAGGGGTGTGGTTATCTACGCTAGGCAAGGCCTTAGAGCCAGCCAGGCGAGGGTACAGGGCGAGGATGTTTTTGAAGTCCAAGTGGTGAAAAATTAAATTAAAGGATGGGGACTTACTTATCGTCGGGTGTATCTACAAATTCCCAAACTGTGGCCCACTAAATCAAAGGAACTTAAGAACCTTAATAAGCAATGCGGCGATGCTTAACCCTAGCCACCTCCTTATCATGGGGGACTTTAACTATGGCGACATCGACTGGAGAAACGAGTCCACCCTGAATGACTTGAATAACCCTGCTACTCTTTTTGTAGAAACTCTGAGAGATGATTTTCTGTTCCAACATGTTAGAGACCCGACACATTACAGAGGGGAGCAAACACCCAAGCCACTTGACCTCATCATAACAAACGAGGAAGGTATGGTGGCCAAACTGGAACACCTTGCCCCAGTTGGCACCAGTCACCATACAGTGATGTCATTCAGATTTAACTGTTACCTAGTTCAGGATAAGGCCATGCCAAGGTGCAAATATTACAAGGGAAATTACAATGGGATGAGGGAAGAGTTGAGGGGTATCAACTGGCCTCACATATTAAGGCACAAGAACGCAGACACTACGCTGAATATCATAACTAGTAAAATAACCCATTTGATCGATAAATATATACCCAAGACCAAGCCCAGTGCTTCAAGGAATACGAGGGGATCCCTACACGTGAACCATGCAGCGGTCGACAAAATTAAGAAGAAAACCCAGAAATTCAAGACGTGGGTTGGGTCAAACGATGAGCAGGACAGGAGGATGTATGCAAGAGCCAGAAACCAAGCAAAGATAGAGAGTAGGAGGGCTGAAAAGGAGTTCCAGAGGCTGGTTGCAAGCGAGGTCAAGTCAAACCCAAAGGCGTTTTACCGCTATGCAAAGTCGAAATTGAAAACGCGAGTAGGAGTATCAGACATGAGGCTGGTGGATGGTAGTTACGCAGATTCTGACCAGGATAAAGCTGAGGCATTGAACCGCTTCTTTTCCTCAGTGTTCACAAGAGAGGATGCAACTAACCTTCCTGCATTTGAGGACAGACGGTTCGACACAGCACTAACCCACATTGTGTTCACAGAAGAGGGTATTAGAAATAAACTGTCCACGAACAACTATAGACCGGTGAGCCTGACCAGCATAATATGTAAAGTACTTGAGAGTATTATCAGAGATGCAACAATGGAACATCTAATACGAAACAACCTTGTAAAAGATTACCAACATGGTTTTATGCCGGGGCACTCCTACTTAACACAATTGCTCAAGGTATTGGATATTTGGACCCATATTCTGGAGCGGGGTGGTAATGTCGACAATATTTACCAAAATTTTGCCAAGGCTTTCGACAGTGTTCCCCACGAAAGGCATAAAATCAAACTGGAAGGGTACGGAATTCGGGGAAATGGTACAAAATCGTCATCTGTAACTGTCACAAGTGCGGTACCACAGGGCAGTGTATTAGGCCCGCTGTTGTTTGTTTGTTTCATAAATGACATGCCTGATGTTGTACACTCCTCCATGCAAATGTTTGCCGATGACGCCAAGTTATTTCGGGAAATTAAGAACCAAGCAGACTGTGAAGAGCTGCAGAAGGATCTCTGTGAGCTTCAGGAATGGTCGAAGAAATGGCTGCTGAGATTTAATGTCACGAAATGTAAGAGGATGCACCTGGGGCGTACCAACGGTAAGGAGGCGTATCATATGTCCCAATGGGATGAAGAAACTGCGCTAGTTGAGACTGTGTGTGAGAAGGACCTAGGTGTGTATGTTGACAATGAGCTGAAGTTTTCGGACCATTGTGAGAAGAAGGTAAATCAGGCAAATAAATTGTTGGGTCTTATAAGAAGGTCGTTCAGATATCTAGACGGTCCGTCCCTCGTAACGATCTTCAGGAGTGAAGCGCTTCCCATTTGGAGTACTGTCACCCCATCTGGTCCCTGAGATATGCTAAGGACTGTCAGTTGGTTGAAAATGTTCAAAGGAGGGCCACCAGACTGGTGCCTGCACTTCGGCACCTCAGCTACCCTGAGAGATTGGAGCGCCTGAACTTGCCTAGCTTACACTACAGACGGGCAAGGGGGGACCTAGTTGAGGTGTATAAGCATCTCAGGGGGCACTATTCAGTTGAGTGTCCTTACTTGGAGCTGACCGACGCTCGCCCCCACAAGGGGTCACAGTTCAAGATTGAAGAAGCCGCAAGTCCAGAAAACCATGAGGGTAAACTTTTTGGGAGTGAGGATTGTAAACTCTTGAAACAATCTACCAGAGAGTGTTGTGACGGCACCGAGTGTGAGCTCTTTCATGACAAGACTTGACCAACACTGGAGTGGGTTGAGGTACATTCAGGAGCCGGTGCATGCCCAGTATTTGCCAACAGTGTGTGACAGAGACGTGACCGATCGCCCGGGCAGCTAGCGAGCCGATCTTTTGGTGAAGAAGATAAATGAAAAGGAAAAGTAATCAGAGACGTGACCGATCGCCCAAGCGGCTAACGAGCCGATCAGTGGCGAAGAGGATAAGAGTAAGAATCTCCCAAGTTATGTTTAGACTTGCTTGAGGAATTCAAGATCTATGAGGAGAAGGTTGGTGAATATCCAAAGTACTGTAAGTGAGGAAACCTGTGTTCCTTTTAATAAGGATGAAATTCTGAATGCTGTAAAGAAAGGGAGGTCTAGTGCTCCTGGCAGGGATGGTCTAACTTATAATGTTATCAATTATCTTATAAGTATGGAGGACAACCCAATTCTAGATCTCTTTAATTTGTCATATGAAAATGGAAGACTGCCAGTGAAATGGAAAAGGTACTCATTGTTCCTGTGCCTAAGGGCAATAATGATTATAGACCCATATCCTTAACATCTTGTCTATCTAAAATGATGCAGCGAATGGTATTAAATAGATTATTGTATAAAATTGATGGTCTCTTGTCTAGTGATTTGTTTGGATTTTTAAAAGCTAAAAGCACTACAGATTGTATGAAATGTCTTAGTAATGCTAATGTCAACTGTAGACTGTTTGTAGACCTTAAAATTTCCTTTGATAAGGCAAATAAGGAAGTGATCTTAGAGAGTCTTGCAAGTAAAGGTATAAAAGGGAAATTATTGATGTGGATTACAGATAACTTAACTAACAGAAAAGCGAGTGTCTGGTTTCAAGGTCATGAATCGGAAGAAAAAAGTCTAGGGTTGGGTACCCCACAAGGTGGCGTTCTTAGCCCTAGGCTTTTAATATTCTTATGGACAGAATAGCTAGTTACAAATTCCAGGGCGAGTCCCAAATAATCAATTATGCTTATGGCATTCTGATCAAATGTAAGAATGAGGAAGATATGTCCAGGGTCATTGATCAGTTGCAGTATTTTTGTGTCTTTTTGGGACTGGTCATGAATGAAAATAAAACCAAATTTCAGTCAAGGGCAGTAAATGGAATATAATTTTGACTAAATGGAATAAAATTGCAAAAAGTATCCAGTTACAAACATGTGGTAAACGAATTTCTTACGAATGTTTCCCAACATGTTTTCGCCTGCTTTTGCTTGCTCACCAGCAGTAGTATTAGTCCGCCAATACAGTAATTGGTTTTAGGGCTTAAATTCGTTCCCATTTGAGCAGATATCAAGAAGGTTGTACTATTCAATAATTTTCCAAGTCTTATATTAAAGTTTTTAGTCATTTTAACAATTATTTAACATAATTGAAGTACAGGGAACTAGTTTTTAGAGCGCCAAATAACCACTTAACTCCCCCGGAATGGGGTCACTTTGTGTCTCTGCTCAGTGGAGGAAGCATCTTGCTTGACTCTCTCTTGAACATAAACTATTTTTACGTTTTTACAGTACAATTATTGGTCATTCTGAAGTTTATTTTACATATTGACAATATATAATGCAGTGCAGTGTTGATTTAAAGAAAATAATCTTGAATTACACCAAGTGAACTAAAATTTTAGGATAAAGTGGCGGCATGGGGTGACTTCTCTTCCACCCCAATGCCTTTTCTTCTCCATTCTCCTCCGCCCCCATTCTAATTCCCATCATCATCAACCACCAGGAGCCTTCTACATGCACACCTCAAAGTAATGTACTTTACTGCATTTATTTTTAGTTTGCATGTAATTTTTGGTGAGCTGGAACCAATTACCCAAAATCCCATTGAAACAATGGTTTCATTAACGAAATTTTCGGTTAACGAACGACCTTCTGGAACGAATTGTGTTCGTTAACCGAGGGACCACTGTAATGATAAAAGAAAAACACAAACTCCAAAGGAAATTTGCAAAAAGACCCATAACTTTTGGTGATGTTTACTGAAGTATGTATCAGAAATAGAGTAACTCAATCAGTTAGAAATGACAGATGTAGCTATTATACTAATAAGCTCCAGTCAGCATCAGGTGACAGTAAGAAAACCTGGAATGTCATAAATTCTATTCGAAACAGGAACACTCAGCTTTTATGATAAATGATTCAGTTGTAACGGAACCCTCACCCATTGCCAACCACTTCAATGAATATTTTATTAATGTTGGCAAAAATCTTGCAGAGAGCATCTCTGATTACCATGAGGAATTTAAAGCCTACCTGCAAAACAGACAAAAAAATTTGCTGTTCTTATCCCCCGTCACAGCAAATGAATTATTGGCCATCATAAAAATGTCCAAAGATGCAGCAGCAGGTGAAGACAATATACCAATGAGCATCATTAAGAACGTAGCCCACTTATTACTACCTGTTCTCCTACACATTTGTATCTCCTCCTTCACTAGTGATGTCTTTCCGGATAAACTGAAAATTGCTAGAGTTCACCCAGCATATAAAAAATCTGGGGACAAAGGTCTCTTCAAGAATTACTGCCCCATATCAGTCCTCCCAGCCTTGAGTAAGATACTGGAAAAGCTAGCATGTAATAGACTAAATTCCTTCTGCAATGCCAATAACATCTTTACAGATTTCCAGTTTGGATTTAGAGCTAGAAGATCGACTGAGAGTGCTCTGCTATCCTTTACTAATGATATCCTAAATTCCTATGATGACAGTCAGTTCACAGTCGGTATATTCTTGGATCTCTCTAAACCCTTCGATACTGTCAACCATACCATCCTCCATTCAAAGCTTAACATTACGGTGTTAAGGGCCTGTCCCACAATTGGTTTACCTCATATTTCTCCAGCAGGATGCAGTATGTCTGCTATAATAATCACCAATCTGACTCCTCACCAATCTTGTATTTTTTTTTTTGGGGAGGATTAGCCCAGCTGGACACAGGTCACTCACCCACATCGAGCCTGGGGGCGAAAATGTAATAATATATAATATTAATAATAATAATAATAATATATCGTAATAATAATAATAATATAATAATAGTCATAATAATTCATAATAAATAAAATTTATGATAAAAAAAAAAAAAATTAATAATAAAATAATGATGATAATAATATAGTAACTGTAATAATAATAATATTAATAATAAAGAACTATAAATACAAAAATGAAAAAAAAGATCAAAAGTGAGAAACGATATATGTATGTTGTGTTGTCAATGGTAAGAGAAACAATTGAGACCCTGCAATTGTGTGTAAATGAAGCAGAAAGTCAGATCAGCATCCTTGGACTTGGTCACAATTTTCGTGATGCCATATGGCAGCAGGGTCTACCATTAGACAACACATTATGCTTCCAATATCTTCCCAGGCAGTAGTACCTCCCCCAAGGTTTCATTCTCGGTCCAGTACTGTTTTTGTTGTACATAAACGACATAGTCCACGCCAGCACACTCATAAAATATAACTTATTTGCAGATGATAGTAATCTCTATGCCAGCAACTCAAACCTCCATTCCTAGATGAGAACTATGAACACTGAATTGACTAAAGTCAGGACCTGGGCAATACGTAATATATTGACCTTAAGCCTTGAGAAAACCCACTACACGATCTTTCAGAGAAGGAAAAACTTACCCCCAGACTTGGACCCCCTGTACCTTGGTAATACAGTCCTCAAACGCGAACAAAATACTAAATTCCTCGGAGTTATTGTTGATGAGAAACTTAACTGGAGAAACCACATACAACCCATTCACAGTAAAGTCAATATACAGTGCGGCATCATGTATCACATCGACAGTCACTCACTCTCACAGCAATGAAAGAAATCTATCATAATCTTGTTTACCAACACCTGATAAACATAATTGCCAACTAGACATAATCCTGACAGCTCTGTCCTCTTGTTCAACCTTATTACTGTACAACCCATGTTGTACTGCTCCCCCATTGTAATTAAATTTTTAAATTCCACTGTAATTTATGTATATTTAAAAAAAATAGTAATAAATAAATAAAATTAATAAATATTGAAGTGATAACCATGGTAACATTATGAGATGTTCTTATTACCACCATGCTATTGTACTATTCCAGATGATACTAAATGTTACACAATACTTCCTTGAGATAAATGTATAGTATACAGTAGATGAAATAGGTCCAAGAGACCCACTGAAGTTTCCTCCATTCTTATGTTCATCGAGACGAGGAGAGGGAATAGGGAGAAGTGGAAAGGGACTGGGGATAAGGAGGGGGGGGGGCGGGGGGAGAGGGAGAGTGCCCTGAAACTCATTGCCAGAACTGACAGTATTTTCAATTCATTTTATATCACTACCAGAGCTTTTGACTTTATTTACGGAATCACTAATAGTAAATTTATTGTAAACTTATGAAAAATACATAAAATTCCCTTAATATTATTTACAGTAAGAGTAAATTGATGCAAATGCATACTCCACCTTAATAATCTATTGCTTAACTGGCTAGCCATCTGCAAGTAACTCAATCGTTGATGATCCGTTTCTAAGGTAAATGCTTGCCATAAAAGTACTATAAAACTCCTTGATACGCCACACTGTAGCTAAACATTTCCTTTCTATCACAATAGTTCCTTTCAGTATTATTTAACTTTAGACTAGCGTAAGCAACAGGGCACTGTTCTCCGCCCCACATATGTAATAGTACTGCTCCTATCCCCACTTCAGAGGCATCCGTCTGCACTACAAAGTCATTCTACAAGTCCACTAATTTCAATATTAGCTGACCACTCATTACTTTCTTTAAGGCATCAAAAGAATTATGATATTATAGCTGCCGTATTATTTTGTTAGGAGAATGTTTCTTTGTCAGTTCAGTAAGTGGCGCAGCAATGGAGTTGTATCCAGGTACAGTCACCCAAAAAAGTCCTGTCTCGAACCATGAACCCCGAAATTCAGACTCGTGAATCTGAAGCATTTATGGACAATAATGTATAAGTGTTTACTGCTTCGGGTTCACGAGTCAATCTCGGGGTTCGTGGTTCGCGACAGGACTTTTTTGGGTGACTGTACATTAGGGGGCAGGGAAAAAACACTGAGTTGCAGGCTGCACTTTTCAGGCATCGTTTGTATGGCTGTAACAAACACCTGTGCAAAATTTCATGCCATTTCATGCATACTTACCCTGCCGCATCGCGAACGACTTTTTGTCAACTTTTAGTGTATACCAAAAATTAGGTGTCATTTAATGTTTTCCAGGATAATGATAAATTTTACATGGGTGACATCGATTTAATTCACATGTTATTTTACAGGTACACCGTATAGAAAATCATTACAAGTTCATATTGAAATTCTTTTTTGTGCGGAACCTTGGCATCATTTTCCTAGACAATAATCTTTGCCTAATATATCCATCTCTCGATTCGTATCCCGTCACTTCAGTGCAAGCTTCAGTCATCACTTTTATGCCTCTCTCGACCGCCTGAGTGCTGTTTGGCCACTTGGGCACTACTAATGGTGTCTCAAGAATGTCATTAACCTGTAGATTTGACAGAGAAGCAATGTAAGGAGGCTCAGTCTTGAGTTCATTCCTCCAGTTAATCATGGAATGATAGTTTTTTGCTTGCCACTTTAGTTTCGGAGTCACCACCTTTCTCATGTTGACTACAGGAGGCACATCCTCATTCCCAGCTCCATCTTTACCCTCCTCATCAGTATAGTTTAACAAATTCTCGTCAACAGCAGCATCAGAATCTTCCTCCTCCTCTTCAGATCTGCCAGTGCATTCTTCCTTTTGCTGATTCTCCTCTCTAATTTTTCTTATCATTGAGACAGCTTTTTCTCTAACAGTCATGTCCTCATCTGCACACATACCAAGAAGAAGTTGATCTGTGTGGGCGAAGTATGCATTTCTCTGGACAGCCTTCTTCACTATCGTCTCCTCCTCACTATTCAGGTGTTTCATATATAGCAGGGACTGGAATACGTTCCTTGAGCCGTGTGTTACGTAAGGGTGTATCTTGATGTAAAACCACATTGGAGCACTGAACTTCATTATTGTAATGACAATTCTTTTCAACTCATGGCTGGGTCTTGATGTTGCTACATACAGCCTGAGGATTCTACTCCATAAGGTGTTCCACCTTGACACACAGGGAGGACCTGGCTCAATAGCGGCCAAGTCATCTTCAACAACACCTGTGATAACTCCTTTACAAATCCTATACAGGTATTTCTGATCCCAGGACAGATCTTTCTCCACTTCATCATTAAACACAGGGAAATCAGGGAAACTGACTGGCTGGAAGGCGACAACTGGAAGCTCAAACAAAGACTCCTTGATCTGCTTTCCAATGGGACCACGCCAATGCTCAGGACCACTTGGTTTACCATCATAGTGATAAAAAACTGCGCGGAAAGGCAGCTCATTTCCGTGAAGCTGACATATGAAATAATGGAGCGGGTGACCAAGTAACATTTCAAGATGATGAATGACTCCATTTTCTGATCCTACATTTACATTGGTTCCATCACAACCAACACACACAATGGGCTGCTGGGTTAGATTTTTCTCCACCAGAAACTCGTGAATAGTTTTGGCAATCTGCTTTCCGTGTCCAGTCTTGGGAGTCACATGTGTGAGATATTCATTGCCAGGCTCAACCATGATGACATAATGAAATGAGAAAAGGCTGATAATCAATATAGACATAGCACCATACTCATCTGCAACAAGACAACTTAAATGAAATAAGAGATATGAAAAAAAAGTTGATAAACACTGAACAGAACATTGCACCGCCACAGCGGCTGTTTGGCTAGTACTGTAGGTAAATTTAAAAATTTCAGTAGAAAATGCGGCAGACTAAACCTCGACATATCAGCTTCAAATTTGGCATGGAGTCTTAGATATGTATAAGGAACAATGCCTGAAGAGTGCAGCTTTGAGCAAAATTTCACTGCCCCCTACTGTACATATTGACGATAACCTGTTAATCCTAAAGATGATAGAATCTCCCTTTTAGCTTTTGGAATTTCCATTTTACTCATAGCCTAAATATTCTTCCGTAAATTTGCCAATCTCACATTTAGTCGGACGAGCTGTTAAACCTGCCCTGGACAATATCTCTAAAACTTCCCGTAAACACCTGTATATGTTGTTCCCAGGTTTAGGTACAAATCAAGATGTCAAGAAAAGTCTCGTCTATCTGACAAAATAATATACACATTAATCTTTTAAAACCGACACTTGCATGGACTAACCCCAATTGCAATACATTAAACACTATTAAACCTTGCCTGGCTTGAAATGCTGTTATTTCTTTACTACCGTCATCTAAAGGTATCTGCCAATACGCTTTTGCCAAATCAAATTTCGAGAAAAAATTACTTTGATAATTCTGATATGGTCATCGACTGTCTGATAGGTTCAGAATCAAATAAGGTTAACTTATTTATTTTCCTGAAGTCTAAACAAACTATTCGCCATATCCTTTTTCCTTTTGATATTTTCATAGCCTTTCTGTTTTCGCTTCTGCAATTCTTACTTTTTTCTTATTTATCCTCATACTACTGTTCAGTTCCGAATTCTAAAGAACACATATTTTGGCAAAGAAGGCTAAAACGTCCTGGGGTACATCAACTCCAACACTATCTCAGACAATTGTTTTGAAACAGTCTTTCCCCTCCTTAAGAGTGTCCCCATGTACAGCCTTAATTACGTCACTCTTGATGGTTAATTGAGAAAATAGTGTCAGAAGGAACATACAGTTCACCTCTGTTTACTTCTTCTATCCATGTTTTGGTCATGGATGTGCACTCAGATACTCTCTGGCCTAAGCGAGAGAATTTCCCGCAAAACTTTCTTACAATATAGCCACCAACGTACCTAAGAGCTTCCTCTTCTGTGACAATCTATTGCTTTACCAGCATTTTTGTCAGGGTTTAAACCTAGGCTTTCATCAAACTCATCACTTAAATATTTTTCTACTGCATTACCAATATCCAAGTCTTTGAAACAGTGATCAATTATATAGAGTTCTACTGCCAGCTCTATCATTGAAAGGTGCACCTCTATCATTTGTTTGTCCAAGACCAATATTTCTTGACTAGTAGTCAAAATTATCAATAGTTGTGTTATATTTCTCAGAAATTAGTGAGATGTCTTTTCTCAGGAGTAACTTCTTGAACCTGAACTTAAAATTCACAGCATTTGGATGGTCATAGGTTCCATGCATCTGTCTTATGCACCCAAACAAATGCCCCAGATAATCTTGATTTAGTTTTCTGGTTAGAATGAATTCAAGATTAAATGAATTCTGGAACAATTTTGTACAACCCTATAAGTAACCGAGATGATAATACTACCACTTTCTGAAACTTGTAAAGGCTTTTCAACGGTTGTTTTTTACTCTCATTGTTGTCACCACTTCAATCCTCCTATGCAGAACATTTACTTGGTCACAAATTAATTCTAAATGTATGAAGTGATGTTTTCGCCAAATTTATGAGAAGAATTAATGTCAAACCATTCGTCCACCAGATTTATGAAGTCAGCAGTTTACTTCCAATTTCTACCCTTCAGTAGTCCTCTTCAAGATATTTCAGTGAGCTAGAGCTTGTTTTTGACAACAATTGGACTGTATATTTAACCCGCTGTCGTTGCCGACCCCATGCATTTAAATGCACATCACATAGTTTGTATGCTAAACCATATTCTGTCTTACTTGCTGTCATCATTTTCCCAAATAGAGGAATCATATAAAGCTTCCGTCCTTTACGTAAAATACTGAATCGAGAAAAATTATTCCTAATAAATTTAATCAAATTTGGCACGTCTGCAAACACAAATATAACCCGATCAGTACTTTTCAGTATTTTCATTATAATAATAATAAGAAAAAATAAAAATAAAATTAATAATAAAATTAACAATAACAATTATTATTGCTCTGCCTCAGGGGAACTATAGTTTCGGCCCCAAAGCCGACAACAGCTGCAGATATTGACTGAGGTTACAGTTATTGAATGCAGCATAGGCCTGCGGCTCAACTAATTCAACACAGCTAGGATAGCTACTTATGTATTAGGATACTTAATATTAAGGTAATAAAGTAGGAGTATTAGTAGCAGATGTCCACAAGGAGAATGAGGCCA
>NW_024722158.1:511221-559713 GCF_018991925.1 Homarus americanus
GCGCCGTGAACCTCTAATGGGGACCACCCGTATCACTTAGGTGGTCAGAGTAACGTTTTACCAAATCCGGCTTCGAAACACGAGGATCCATATATATTTCATTAGCCCAATAAAGCACGCGGACTTCTACATACAATCAACACCTCAACCCACCAGGATTCGAACCCACGGCACACAAGCCTATGACTGTGACCGGGGAACGCTAACCACTGGACCACCAGGATACAAAAGCAGTCCTAGACTTTGTTATATTTCACAAAGCCTGTTCAACGAGCTTATGGCGCCGTGAACCTCTAATGGGGACCACCCGTATCACTTAGGTGGTCAGAGTAACGTTTTACCAAATCCGGCTTCGAAACACGAGGATCCATATATATTTCATTAGCCCAATAAAGCACGCGGACTTCTACATACAATCAACACCTCAACCCACCAGGATTCGAACCCACGGCACACAAGCCTATGACTGTGACCGGGGAACGCTAACCACTGGACCACCAGGATACAAAAGCAGTCCTAGACTTTGTTATATTTCACACAAAGCCTGTTCAACGAGCTTATAGCGCCGTGAACCTCTAATGGGGACCACCCGTATCACTTAGGTGGTCAGAGTAACGTTTTACCAAATCCGGCTTCGAAACACGAGGATCCATATATATTTCATTAGCCCAATAAAGCACGCGGACTTCTACATACAATCAACACCTCAACCCGCCAGGATTCGAACCCACGGCCCACAAGCCTATGACTGTGACCGGGGAACGCTAACCGCTGGACCACCAGGATACTAAAAGCAGTCCTAGACTTCGTTATATTTCACACAAAGCCTGTTCAACGAGCTTATGGCGCGGTTTTGCTTAGCGCGATTTCACGTATACGTGGTGCCTCGCCAGAGCCGAACTTTCACTTAACACAGGTTTTTTCCACGTATACGCGCAGAGTGTCTGGCTCAAGACGCTATTTTTAGATTCGCCCCACCCGCCACCGTCTGCCTGCCTGTTTTAGCTCATAAAATTCATAGAAATTACCAGGCCAGAATATAATTTGCATTGCTGGAATTCTTACAATATGATGATCATTTTGAATATAAACATCATAGATTTTGCATTAGACATACAAATTTTAGATATAATGTTTACTCTGAGTAAATATGTTATTTTTTGTGCAAAATATATGACATTTGTATTCAAAATATTCCTGGTCTTACAAGGAATCCAGCAATGTCAATTATATTATCCTAACTTTAGTTTGAGGTATTATTTATTACTAAAAAGGTAAATATTCTGGTTTTCCCACACATCTGGTAGGGAGGGACCGACCGACCATCTGTTACAGTGTGAAGAATATTTTTTTTTTTTTATTAACTGAAGATATTTGTTTTAGCTCATAAAATTCATACAAATTACCCGGCCAGAATATAATTTACATTGCTGGAATTCTTACAATTTGATGATCATTTTGAATATAAACATCATAGATTTTGCATTAGACATACAAATTATAGATATAATGTTTACTCTGAGTAAATATGTTATCTTTTGTGCAAAATATATGACATTTATATTCAAAATATTCCTGGTCTTACAAGGAATCCAGCAATGTCAATTATATTATCCTAACTTTAGTTTGAGGTATTATTTATTAAAATTTAGTGGTTTTCCCCTAAAAATTTCTCAGAGAGGGGAGAGCCAGGGAGTGTAGTGTGAGAAGAGAGGGAGGGAGTTGAGTCCATTATTTGAATGGACATTAACTTGGCGACTGTATTTCTCTATTTCTCTTAAGTATTAATTGTGTGCATGTACCATCATAAAATTAAGATGTTATTTTTACTAGAACATTGGTATTGTGTCGGAAAAAGTAGAGTTTGGGGGTCGGGCCAGTCTCTATTGGAATTAATCCCATATGTTCTGTTGTTCACTTAGCGCGGTTTTCACTTAACACGGTACCCTGTGGGTTCAATTGACCGCGTTAAGCGGGGTACTACTGTATATTTATATATAATCAGATGGGTGTGTGTTGCAGACAAAGTAATATTGTGAAGCAGGAAGCTGTGGATATATGTTTTACAGACTATCTTGGACATTAAAACATAGAAGAAGATGAAGCATTAAATTAAGTTTGTCACCATCATTGGTTGCTTGTTTCACTCCTTCCCAAACCATTATCTTGACATTCTCATTACGATTTCATAATTTATCTTCTTATTTTCAGGATTGGCAGGAGGTAATCCGACTGTATGAGAAAGATAATGTGTACTTGACCGAGGCAGCTCAGCTACTCGTCCGCAATGTAAACTATGAGGTGCCAGGCATCAAAAGGCAGATTGCCAAGGGAAGTCAGATACAACAGGTGCGTTGAATAGGCCGTCAATTTAAAGCTGTAAATGACTGATTGTTTACTTTAGTTTGGCTAGGTCAGGTCAGGTCAGGTCAGGGCCCTTGACATTGGAATATGCTGAGATGTAGTGATAAACTTGTTGAGAAAAGAGTACAGAAGACACATGCTGTAGCTTTGGAAGAAATGTGTGTAATTAAACAATATTGGTAGATAAGGGACTTTGGATGTGCTGTACTGTATCTGTTATCAGGATTGTGAGGTTGGAGTGTCAGTTTTAATGTTAATATTGTTTGGTTCTTTTTATCCTTTTTTTTTTATTTATTTGTTGTTTTACAAATACAGCTGCTCCCAACTTACGGTGGGGTTAGGGACCCAAATCCAGTTTGTAAATCGAATTGGTCGGAAGTCAAAAATGCAAAAAATAATACATAGAAATTCTAAAATGAAATACAGTACAATAAAAATAATCAATAATGAAGAATGAATAAAGTGTTACTGTGCACTTACCTTTAATGTAGTCAGCTGAATGCACATGGGGCCCCCATAATTTTCTATTTACAGGTATACATGGAGACTATATTAATTGGATGAAGCAGAGGAGGAGACGGGGCTGGGTGGGTCATCAATGTCGCTTTCTTCAGACAGGTTTATGTACAGGGGTAACTAGCTGGTTGAAGGTATTGGATCTTTAGGGAGTGAAGAGGCAGCACTGGTGGGGCGTGAGGAGACAGCAATGGGAAACTTCGTAAAATATATGTCCAGTTTAGACTGCTCTGTTTGCCTTTTCTTTTCATTGTAAATCTCCCTGTGGCAAGCAAGTGCATCTTGGATCAGTCTGTCAACTTTGCAAAACGCTCAACATTTTGATCCATTTCGTCAAACATTTGCATCCCCTTATTAATGTAACGGCCCTTGTCTCATCAACAGAACATATTATATAAATGGGTCAATACATCTGATATTATATTCAGATTCACCACCCTGTAACTTTCCATTGGCTGTGAGGTGACATGTTCAATGCACGTGAGATAAGGTGTGCCCACGGGAAGCTGCGTCATACTATGCTGAGTAAAGGCATAAGTAGCCGGCTCTCTGGCCACCTGAAGCGAGCAGTAGTTTGATATCCTTGACTAGAGGAAGATGTTATTTGAGGGCCACAGTTGATGGCTCCGTCTTCCCTGTAGGGGGAACGACGTACCCATACCGTTCTCCCTCGATGGGTCACTACTCATTAGTCACTCAGATCAACTAATATCGAATGGACATGATCAACGTTTATATTTACATAAACGCCGTCCTCTTTCTCGTTCACTCATAAATAGTGGAACTTACGGTTAATCTACACCCAGGAATTATAGACATAATCCTTTTATAATAAAACAAAGGAACTTCATTGGGTCTCGTTACTAAAACCACAATATTTAATTTATGTGAACAACCGGTTAATTGGGGGATTAACCGACGGATTCATTAATTCTTCTGAGCACCACCAGAACTCTCACTTTTATGCTTGCCAGTCATTTTAAAGGGAATTAGAACCGAAAATATTGAAAATATTGTCAGTACACAGCGCGATCACTACCGACAACAACGACAGCCAAACACCAACTGAGCTCGCTATGGTGTGGATGCTGTACACCATGAGGCGGCCCAGCCCACACCATGCTCTCATACGGGATGGAAGCGTTTGGTACTGAAAAATACCTACGTAATTTGAAAAAATTTTGGTACGACTGAGGCGGGCATATGTCAAGTAGTTCGTAAGTCGAGGAGTACTTGTATATGTACAATGCAGTGCTAGGGAGTTGCTGTGTGGTGAGGAGCTTGTTGAGAGGAAGTCTTGTCTGTTTGAGAGCGTTGAGTAGAATGACCTTCACAGCGAGCCTGGGGGTATTTGTACGATTCTGCCGGATCAGCTCGAGAGGTGTGAAGTGCTGATTGGCTGGTAAGCGGACGGCAAGTGATCAGCCAGCAGGTGTAGGGGAGAGTATCCGCTACAGTCCCTCGATTAACGAATGTTTCAATTAATGAAATTTCGGTTAAAGAATTAGCTCCCATAAGGATTTTCAGTTCGATTAACGAACAAAACTTCGATTAACGAAATCCTTACGAGAAACACGTTTTGTTGTGCGCATCAGCTGATCGGCTGGTCCGCCAATACAGTAATTGGTTACATGTTTACATTCGTTTCCAGTGAGTTAATATCAAGAAGGTTGTGTTCTTGAATATTTCTGCATTTTTTATATTAAAATTATTGGTCATTCTGAAATTTAGTTAACATATTGATAATATACAGTGCAGAAACTAGTATGAAACCCAAAGAAAGCATTAGAACCAATGCACTCTGTAAAGAATATGGCATGTCATCATCGACTGCCTCTACAATCAGCTGTTTGATATGTAAACAAAGCTGCCGGTAATACGACATACACACCTCAAAGTAAGTTAAAATATGTATTCTATTGTTTTTTATTTATTATTGTAGGTTCTGTAGAGTGCACTGGCCTCTTGTGTCCTCATCCTAAACCTCCACAGCCAACCATCAGAGGCATTAATTAAAATTAGATTGCTGTCATGGGTTGCGTTAGGCTTACCCACGCAACCAACTGCAAAGTTTGACTCGCTAGAGATAAGGCACCCGGCGAGCCATGACTACGACATATTTTTTCCATTAGTGGTATGTTAGCCAGCCTATAGGGGAAGGCCATTGAGACAAGTGTTGTACTGTTCATCGCCTCACGCCCCAAAACCACATTTTGAGTAGTATCCCCTAGGCCATGGGTTAGTTAAATCGTCGTCCCCACCCTCTCCTTCCTGAAGGGAATGGGACACCACACAGAGTCCGCCACCGTCCTGTGGACCGTCAGTGACACGAGACTAAGTGTGCTAACCTAGGTTGTTATCCCCGGTGACCGGTAATAAAGTCTCAGGAAAAAAAGTCACAGAAAAAAGGTCACAATTTTAGCTTGGAAAAAAGTCACATTTTAGGTAATAAAACTAAAAATATTTTAAAACTGTTATTAAATGACAATACATGACTTTTACATATTGACAACACAATTTATATATGGTGCACGTAGGTTAGGTTAGGTTGGGTTGGGTTGTGTTGTGTTGGGTTAGGTGACTTTTTTCTGTGACTCTTTTCTGTGACTCTTTTCTGTGACTTTTTTCTGTGACTTTTTCTGTGACTTTTTTCCTGTGACTTTTTTAACTGGATTCGTTATCCCCGTGGAAATATCACCTGTGGATGCCTGGTTGCAACGAGCAATCCAGGCTGGCAGTAAATATATCGCTTGAAGAATTAAGGCTCTGTTAAGTCATACCCATAGTAGAGTAATCACATGTGTCCCCAAGTTGAAAATTCCCTCTTTTAGAAGATTAATTTTATTACAGCTTGAATGTGAGTGATTCATATATCCATGCAAATTGTAAATCATTATATGGAAGCTGGACAAATAAATGTAAGTGCAATTATCCGCCCGTATCTGTGATCCTATCTTATTATTACTAAAGGTAATGACTGATTGGTTATGACAAAGTATAACCAATAACTTAGATGGATGTTGGAAATTAATGAAACTCATTAAATCATCGTTTATCAAGTATAAATCATGGAATATCGGGTGGTGGAGTGAATTTCTACGTAGATACACCATAATCTCCTGTAAGTAACCAGTGTGAAGGTATCTAACTATGGTAAGAAATATAAGAAACACAATATAATATAACCTTATATAACATCCACACCTAAACTACCAAATCGATCACATATGTTAAGGTGTGTAGCTAACTTCTCTGCCGTCATTTACATCTCAAAACCACGCACAGCCACACCATTTCAGCGCTGCTGTGAATACCATTTGAACACAGCATCTTCCAGTCCTTGACCCTGTGCTATTCTCATCAGCTTATGGTCTCCAGCAGTCATCGTAGAGGTCGAAGAATCAGGACTATATATATTTCATTGTAAATGACTGCTGGGGGGAACCCTTAGCCTTTCTTATACCAGACACTGTTTGCTTAGCAATGCCATATTCACTACAGCATCTCGCTACAGACCAATCACTCAATAACTTCTGTAACAACTCCAGCTTCTGAGGTACAGTAAGCTGTGTGCACTTCCTTTTGGGTGCCATCACTACAGAACAGTCACAAGGCACAAGAAATAAGGTACAAAAACAGTCACAAGACACACGAGGAACAACAAGAGGGCGAGACTGAGGAGGGACGCGCGCTGTTACTAGTGGCGGGAGATGTGGAGTGGGTCCATTTAGCAATGGGGGAGTAAACACGGCATACAGACTGAGAGAGAGAGAGAGAGACCGGATAAGAATTTGCCACATCCAGACATTGGGGGCGCCAATGGTAGAATGGTACAGCTCTTGCCTCGCAAGCGAGATGTCACGGGTTCAATTCTCGGGCCGGTGGAAAAGTTATTTGGACATACTTCCTTGCCCTCATTGGTCCCTGTTCACCGAGCAGTAATGTAGGTACCTGTTGTAAATCAAAAGTTGCGAATTTGTATTCAGGGAAAGTTGTTGGAGCTTCCAATAACTTGATGACATAAAACATTGACTCTTCAGGCTTCTACGCCCTTGACTCATGAGACGTAAAGGCAGTAGGTATTAGCCAGCTACCAAACAGGGAGGTACTACTGCCTGGGAAGATATTGGAAGGATAATGTGTTGTCTAATGGTAGACCCTGCTGCCAAATGGCATTGCAAAAATTATTATTATTATTATTAGTATTATTATTATTATTATTATCGTCGTCGTCGTCGTCGTCGTCGTCGTTATTGTTACGTTTTTGCCCCCTGGGTCCTGATGTGGGTCGGTGACCTGTGTCCGGGTGGGCTAATACCGAAAAAAAAAAGCATGAACTTAGCATGCTTCCCTGTTGGGCGCTGTAAACACTTTTGCGCTTCCTACACAGGATGTAGGGTGTGCAAAAAAAAAAAAAAATCCAGACATTGGTCCAGACCAACCAAAATCTGGATCTATAAATAATAATAATAATTAACGGTTTATTGAAAAAATTCTGCAACCCGAAGGCTGAAAATATACATTGGACATAAATGACTTATTACATACATTGGTAGTTTAACAAAAGCCTTCATTAGAGAAAGGTAAAGGAACATACAGTGAACATACAGATTAATGTAGCTGTTGAACAGCAAACTCGTAGTGTAGTAACTCCCTCCCAGATGGTGTTAGGAGGAACTCACGTGGTGTAGTAGTTCCCTCAGATGGTGTTATGAGGGACCTCACGTGGTGTAGTAATTCCCTCACAGATGGTGTTATGAGGGGTCTGACGTGGTGTAGTAATTCCCTCACAGATGGTGTTATGAGGGGTCTGACGTGGTGTAGTAATTCCCTCTCAGATGGTGTGATGAGGGACTTGACGTGGTGTAGTAATTCCCTCACATATGGTGTTATGAGGGACATGTGGTGTAGTAATTCCCTCACAGATGGTGTTATATGAGTGAGGTTTGGTCCCAGGCCTTCCTATCGTAGACGGATTAACACATCAGTGGTTGTTGTTGGGTCTCGCGGGCCGTTATCACTGGGTACCTGGGACCTCACTGTGTGAAGGTTAACTTGGGTACGACTGTTACTGTTGAGTTGTTCTCACTGACTTAAGCACTGTTCACCACTGTTCACCTCTGTTTAACACTGGTTCCGTTCCTTTCCTAAATGAAATTGTAATTTCTGGCGAGAACTTGTTGATATTCCGGTGGGGAGGAGGGTTCAGGGGAAGGGGTTGGTATGGGCCAACTTAACAGTTGACCTGGCTGCTCTGAGAGGAGCGCCAGGTACGTCTTGACCCTTCGGTGGTCAAGGATGTAGAGAGGTACGGAAGTGCGAGGGTTTACTGTACTGTAAATAAAAAAATAAATTGGATGTTTAAATTCCATTTTCTGTTCATCTACCATTCTAGTATTATATATACAGGAGTCTAATAAAAAAAAAGGGTAAATAACAAAAAAAGTAGTTTAAAATATAAATGTTGAGTGCACTACCCGGTATGTCTCCCGCCCCACTCAGAGATCATGGTAACGTTGGATTTCCAAGGTGGAGGCCATTTCACCCATAAAATTTTAGTTCTCTTGGTGTAATTCAAGATTATTTTCTTTAAATCAACACTGCACTGCATTATATATTGTCAATACAGTATGTAAAATAAATTTCAAAATGACCAATAATTTGACTGGAAACACAGAAAAAAAGCATTCATGTTGAAGAGAGTCTGAAGCAAGATGTTACCTACACTGAAAAGACACAGAGACTGACTCCTGTATGGTGTGTTGACAGGCTGTTTGGCATGCTAAAAACTAGTTTCCCTGTACTTAAATTATGTTAAATAATTGTTAAAATTACTAAAAATTTTAATATAAGACTTTTAAAATTATTGAATAGTACAAACTTCTTGATATTTACTAAAATAGTAAGGAATTTAAGCCCTAGAACCGATTACTGTATTGGCGGACTAATACTACAGCTGGTGGGCAGGCGAAAACACATTGGGAAAAATTTGTAAGGAATTCATTAATCGAGGGAATGCTTGTTAACCGAAGTGAAGAATCTTATGGAAGGTAATTCGTTAACCGAAATTTCGTTAACCGAGGCGCTCGTTAACCGAAGGATCACTGTATTGCTCAGTAGATAATCCATCACTGCATCATTCCTATTGCTGTGCGTCGCTGTTATTGTTGTGACTTTTACGGGTTATTGCGTGCTATACGGACTGTTCTTTATCCTGTACTATTGTGATGTAAAATGATTGAACTTTATAACAACATTATGTAGTTCACTATAATTCCTGAATTATTTAGGTTCATTTGGTGTCGGGTTTATAAAACATTATCAAAAAATAATGAATTTTCCCTCCAAAATCACACTCAATCCCAGATGGCATATTGTTCTGTATATTTGAACATAAAAATTAAGGTACTGTATGTATATAAAAAAGTTTGCTAGCAAGACACAATTTCTGTTTTCTTCCAGGAGTGTGATCGCAAGGAAGCAGATTGTATTAAGGGCATTGCTGATTCAAAGAAGAAATACTTGCAAATGTGTAAACAGATTGGAATTGCTGGTGATAAGGTGAGAAATTTGGAGTAATTTATCTGTTTTATCATTTTTGTCTAGAGTATATCCATGATAACTATTACAGGTTGAACCTCCCTAATCCAGCACCCTTTGGACCCGACCGGTGCCGGACTATAGAATTTTCCGAACCGCAGTTGGTCTTTGTAAAATACATAGTATTATTGTTGTAACACAGTTTTGATGTGCCTAATGTTTCTCTGGGCACACTACACTGTCCTAAGGGCAAAGCTGTAATGTACATGTACTCAAAATAATGTACTAAATGATTACTAAAATTTTTGTCTAGTGCAAACTATAGCATGTTTATATTCAAAGTAATCACTATCTTATAAGAATCCCAGCAATGTAAATTATATTCTCCCAGGTCATTTCATTGGCAAATTATAAGAGAAAAGCTTAGTCCAGTGGTTCTCAACCTGGGGGCCATGGCCCCTAAGGGAGCCACGGCGAGCTGTTATAAATTGTACGTTTCCAAATAATGTTTCGGAATCTGAATTAAACAAAACTTGTATTACTTATTTTGACTTGGCAGAAGAGAATTTTTATTCTTTTTTTGTCATTTTGTTTAATCATAATGACAATACAATTTTAATATTTACATACTCTGGTGCTAATTTTTTTATTTTTTATGGATTATTTAAGATTTCACAGGTCCAGTCCCTGTCTGTGTCAGTCCCTGTCTGTGTGACAGGCGCTGGACAGAGCTGCTGAACTGACTTGTTCAGTACGTGTCCGTGTGTCATCCCTTTGCAAGCGGTGATAGGACCGAATGATCTCAGTCTGGCCTGGGATACCATCACGAAAACAGTGGAGTGTATTGTCTCTGAACCATATATTGTGTTTGAGCTTGACTCGAGCATAATATACTCCGTAATTGGTGTTACTTATTTTGCTTCACAATTCATGTGGTCGCTGCTTTACGTGGGTGAAATATTTGTACACTTCCTTTATTAATTATTTCCTTATTTATTGGTGCCATTGTTGTTCATACTCAATCTTTACTTATATAATCCTACCATTTTTAGTGCTAAATTGGTATGACTCACTATTCTTCTCATTCTTCCAAGTTGGACAGTGCTTGTCAAAGGAGGTGTGTTCTTGCTTACAGGAAGTACACTTCAGCTTCCTAGCTTGAGTGTGAATGTTTACCTGTGTGCATGTTTGTGTATGACTGCATGTGTGCTTTATGTGTGAGTGCATGGGCGTGTTATGTATGTGAATGTGTGTGTGTGTGTGTTTGCCATTCTAACTCTTGTCCTATTTATCTGTCCTTCTTTATCATTCTTAGCCTTTATCACTTGTCTGTTTGTCTGTTCTGGGAAAAAAATGAAGGAGGCCACGAGGATGTTGAAAATTCCTCAAGGGGGGAATGGAGTGAAAATGGTTGAGAACCACTGGGCCTTAGTCACTCTTAAGGACTGATAAATAAATATTTTGTTTATTCTAAGACATGGGCTGAGGTGCATCTGGGTAGACTCTCAGTCTTTTGTGTTTCTCTCAAGTAACAAACTAAATTATTCCATTGAAACAGCACTTCGATTTAGTGCAAATTCGGTTTAAAGCGGCGACCTCTCTTGGAACGTATCTCGTGTTATATCCACTTTCTACTGTACTGTGTAATTGTAATAAACGAAAATAGATAAACAATAATTCTCATTCTGCACTTAAAATGACAAAATAGTTATGGTACCTGTACATAAATTGGTGATGTTCACCTGTAAAGAAGAAAAATATATCTGTACAGTAAATGAAATAATAAAATAAATATGCTTAGGAGGCATATTAAGGGTAAACAACAAGTGAAGTATTACAGAAACACTTGAAATACCGAGGAACGCACCAAACTCCACGAGGACCAGATGTAAACAAAGGGTATGCCGAACCATCGCTACTAGCGCCGGTGGGTACTTGCGGTCGTCTGGCAAACTAAAATTTTGCCGGACGACGGGAGGTGCCGGACAATAGAGTACCGGATTAGGGAGGTTCAACCTGTATAGTTTTGTAAATTTGTTAAATTTTTTTTGTGCAGTTAAAGTTTGAATTATCTGTACTGAGTTTGTAGCTGGTATTCCTGTACAGTACAGTAGTTTGTTAACCACATGAGACAGAGGCTGAAAATATGCTGGTGATCAGTAAAGAAAAGCCAGTCATCTCTTTACATTTTTTGTTAATTTCTACTGCAGGAGGACTATTTTTTCCCTCACATTTTTGCTTAATTTAGAAGTGAGTGATAGGAAAAAGGAAATAAATGTTAAGGAAGTGGAAGGCTGAGATAGGGCAGTTATTGTGATAGTTTGGTTTTATTTCTCCATACATAAACATATTGATGGCTTGATATAGCAAGAGGAAGATTATACCCATATGTTTCCTTATAACAGATAAAACACGAGTTGATTGATCTACTGAAGACACTTCCTGAAGAATTTTCCGCAGTCGCTGAGGCCAGCAAGAATCTTTCCTCGGCACGCCAGTTATATTCGGACTTCCTGTCATTTACTGTGGATGAAACTGAGCCTGAATGCTTACCTTTGCTCAAATTTATTATGGGTATGTAAGGGTTAATATAGAAAGGTAGGTTTTGTTTATTATATACTGTACAGTACTGTATGTTGACATCACACCTCCCTAGTACAGTACAGTATCAGATTAATACTGTACAAGACTTTCTAAATCAGGGTTTTTGTATGTGATTTATTTTATTCCTTATTTGCAGTTTAATACAATAGCAAGAGGGAGAAAACAACTTTTGTGTGATATATATCATTCCAGATGTGTTTAACTGCCTCTCTCTTAAATTATATTAATTATCATCTTTTCTTTTATTAATATTATTATTTCTTTACCTTCAGGCCTCTCCCTGGTGTGATGCAGGTGGCCACAATCAATATAATATGCAGACATTTCCTTTGTGTTCTATCACTCATTCTCTCTGACTACTATAATAGATGTGTACTGCTGTGATCTTTAGTTTCTGATATATAGTACAGGATACTAAGACAAGCTCACCATTCTTTTTGTTAATACCTTGATGGTCAGTTCTGAGGCAATAGATCCGGGGTTACAAAATTGATCCTCGGGTATGTACCAGATCCATTAATTATTGGATGCATTTGGGTAAAAAGAGTCATGTTATGTCATATTAATTTATTTTTTAAAATTATCCTTTTTCTGAAGTAAGAAATGGAAATAGGATTAACCAGAATCTTTTGGAAACTACTGCTGCATATCCACATTTGATCCTGTTCATCCACAGTTGCCCCACACTCTCTTAATACAGTACTTTCCTCCTGTTATTCTGAGTCTCCACACCAAATGTTAAGGTGGATATAGAGTGATACTTTTGGTCCCTTGTGTGTGATAGATGTAGGTTTATCTTGATGTCTTATCTTAGATGTTTATGAATTTATTTCACTTTTATTCTGAAAATGTTAAAAGACAGGTTCTTCTATCAAAATCTTAGGGATACAGATATTGTTAATCCAAGTAGTTTCTCTATCAAGACATTAATACAATAAGTACATTATTTTACAGAGCACGGTAATGTGACCACATATGAGTGGCTGTATGGTGAGGCTCCCTGCAGTATAGAGGAACCACAGCTTGATATTGTACTAACTGATGAGACAGACAAGACAGCAGATGACCAAGTAAGTACTGAAATAATGACAACAATAGTTAAACCAAGACAAGTTACCTTAAAATAGGACATTACTGTAAGTCTGGAATTTTTCTCAGAGGATTAGCATGTGATGGGTGTTTCTTATACAGGAAAATATCACTGTGAAAGTGATGACTGACAAATCACTATTACAAGTTGACAATCCTTTATCCGAAATCCTTGGGGCCAGAGGCATTTCGGTTTTCGGAATTTTTCGGTTTTCAGAATGGTTAGTTTTTTTTTTTTTTTTTTTTTTTTTTTTTTTTTTTTTTTTTTTTTTTTTTTTTTTTTGTGTGTGTGTTAACCCATCCGGACATATATCACTGACCCACATTGGGGCCTGGGGATCTAAAATATAATAAAAATTATAATAATAATAATAATAATAATAATAATAATAATAATAATTCATAGGTCTAGGTCGTGTTTCTCACTTTTGATCTTTTTTTCATTCTTGTATTTCTTTACTGTATTATTATTTTATTATAACAGTATTATTGTTATTATTATTATTATTAATTTTATTATTTCATTTTATTATTATTATTATTATTATTATTATTATTGTAATCATTATTATTTTATTTTGGTGTATAATTATTAAAATTTTTATTGACTATGAATAATTATTATTATTATAATTATTATTACTATTACATTTTTGCCCCCCAGGCCCCGATGTGGGTCAGTGATCTGTGCCTGGCTGGGCTAATAATCCCTGTAAAAAACAAAAAACAAAAACAAAAAAATATGCCCCACAAAAAACTTTCGGTTTTTAGAGCTTTTCGGTTTTCGGAATTTCGGATAAAGGGTTGTCAACCTGTATTTAATCACTTCTGAACATCCCACCTAAAAGTGAGTGACATTCTGCTGGTGTCTACCTGAGAGTTACAGAAATTAACTTATGATTTGGTGAAGGTTGGCCAAAAGGTCCAAAGGGCTATAATAAGTGAAGGCTTTTCTTCAGATTGGGGGAGGCTTACAATATATGTGAAGAGATTATTTGGGAGGATTTTCCCATTACTGTATTATTTATTTGTATGTGTTCTGTGTGTGTGTGTCTACAGCAAGTGTTATTCGTGGACTTGGCTATTCACGGCCACTTTGAGAAGCTAATCCCCGCGAATTTTAAGGGCATGATGTATACGTGTTTCTATCCATAAGGTGGGGGGGGGGGGTACTCTTATGACTGACTGTAGGGTCATGAAAATACTGGGGTCATGATGAAAAAGGTTTGAAGAACACTGATCTACTAGTCATCATTTATGGGTTGAACAGAAGAAGTAGTATTGCTGGGATGTTTAGGTGTGATGGTATAACACACACAGTTGAAGACAAGAGAGAGAAGATAAGAGAAGAGAAAGATGATAAGAGAAGAGAAAGATGATAAGAGAAGAGAAAGATGATAAGAGAAGAGAAAGATGATAAGAGAAGAGAAAGAAGATAAGAGAAGAGAAAGAAGATAAGGGAAGAGAAAGATGATAAGAAGAGAAAGATGATAAGAGAAGAGAAAGAAGATAAGGGAAGAGAAAGATGATAAGAGAAGAGAAAGATGATAAGAGAAGAGAAAGAAGATAAGGGAAGAGAAAGATGATAAGAGAAGAGAAAGATGATAAGAGAAGAGAAAGATGATAAGAGAAGAGAAAGAAGATAAGGGAAGAGAAAGAAGATAAGGGAAGAGAAAGAAGATAAGGGAAGAGAAAGAAGATAAGAGAAGAGAAAGATGATAAGGGAAGAGAAAGATGATAAGAGAAGAGAAAGATGATAAGAGAAGAGAAAGATGATAAGGGAAGAGAAAGATGATAAGGGAAGAGAAAGATGATAAGAGAAGAGAAAGATGATAAGAGAAGAGAAAGATGATAAGAGACGAGAAAGAAGATAAGGGAAGAGAAAGAAGATAAGAGAAGAGAAAGAAGATAAGGGAAGAGAAAGAAGATAAGGGAAGAGAAAAATGATAAGAGAAGAGAAAGATGATAAGAGAAAAGATAAGAGAAGAGAAAGAAGATAAGAGAAGAGAAAGAAGATAAGGGAAGAGAAAAATGATAAGAGAAGAGAAAGATGATAAGGGAAGAGAAAGATGATAAGAGAAGAGAAAGAAGATAAGGGAAGAGAAAGAAGATAAGAGAAAGATGATAAGAGAAGAGAAAGAAGATAAGAGAAGAGGAAGAAGATAAGATAATGAAAAAGAGAGATATGAACAACATAACACTGTAGTCTTGATAATTACAAAATACATATTAGCACAGTGTACTCCTGGCAGTAAGTCACACCACATGACCGTGAGCCAAACTCTGCTGCTCCTCCTCTAATCACCGGAGCAGTCAGTCAAACTTGTGGGGTCTTTACCTAATATATAATTGTCTGTTATGTGAAGCGGTGGTTAAGGGGACATTGACTTATGGAGTCTAGTAAACTGTGTTCATATGGTGAGTTTTATACATTTTTGCAATATCATTTATAAGTATATATATTGTTACTGATTATTTAACATTTCAGATTAATTTTGGTGATGCAGGAGAAACAATTGATTATGGAGATACATCCGGAGAAATTGACTTTGGAACAGATCTTGCCTCTGGTGATATTGACTGGGGCAATCTTACCGAGGGTCCAGAAGCTATTGATTGGGGCATTGGTGCAGTAAGTTAATGTATTATTCCCTTGTTTACCTTTGATTTGTTTGTTTGTCAACCCACTTACTAATTACTTGAGTAGGATAATGAGTGACATCTCTGGGCTGCATACCTTGTACAGTCGGGGTCAAAAGTCTTGAACACTAAGCAATATCTGGCATCTACCTGCGAGTTATATGATTGGGATATATTAATAACACTACTTGTCATCACATATTATGCCTGAACCACAAAATGGGATAAAACTCTCCTTAATACCTAAGATCTTCGGGTACTTACATGCCGAATACTGTCAAGTGTTCAAGACTTTTGACCCCGAATGTACATTAACAGGCACTTACCATGACATCCGGTTAGGTCTGCTCTGACTTTAGGGTCAAAAGGTTAAAGGTCAAAGTCACAACTTTGATCATTCTTATGTCCTCAGCATATCTTGTGAATGGATAAAAAAAACAGCCTTCATAGATGTTGATATATTCAACATGGATGGTTACCCATAAATGTTATTTTTGGGTGTCAAAGGGTCAAATATGGTCACAGTTTACAGAAAGACTTAGTCTGTTATAAGATGACACCTTGGTCAAGTGCAGTCTAGTTGTTGTGTGTCGGAGATGACCTTCACTTTCAGTTCTTTTATTTTGCACATACTGTACTGTATATAATTCAGGTCTCTTCATAGGCAGAATTTAATGGAAAATTAAACTGATGTTTCTCTATAGCAGCAATGTAGTGACAAAGAGAAGGAACACTCACCATGGTTCATTATTGTTTAGTGAAATATTATTACTCTTAGGTGGGAGATATTATATGATATAAGATATTAATTAGAAAAGATTGTTTTAAGGTTTTACTGTCAAAAATTTGTGGTTAGGATTGAACATATCCTAGTTATACACCTTTTTGTGATAGGTGGTTACTAAACCATAGACCCAGCCTTAGTTATACACCTTTGTGTGATGGGTGGTTACTAAACCATAGACCCAGCCTTAGTTATACACCTTTGTGTGATGGGTGGTTACTAAACCATAGACCCAGCCTTAGTTATACACCTTTGTGTGATGGTGGTTACTAAACCATAGACCCAGCCTTAGTTATACACCTTTTGTGATGGGTGGTTACTAAACCATAGACCCAGCCTTAGTTATACACCTTTGTGTGATGGGTGGTTACTAAACCATAGACCCAGCCTTAGTTATACACCTTTTTGTGATGGGTGGTTACTAAACCATAGACCCAGCCTTAGTTATACACCTTTTTGTGATGGGTGGTTACTAAACCATAGACCCAGCCTTAGTTATACACCTTTTGTGATGGGTGGTTACTAAACCATAGACCCAGCATTAGTTATACACCTTTTGTGATGGTGGTTACTAAACCATAGACCCAGCCTTAGTTATACACCTTTGTGTGATGGGTGGTTACTAAACCATAGACCCAGCCTTAGTTATACACCTTTGTGTGATGGGTGGTTACTAAACCATAGACCCAGCCTTAGTTATACACCTTTTTTGTGATGGGTGGTTACTAAACCATAGACCCAGCCTTAGTTATACACCTTTGTGTGATGGGTGGTTACTAAACCATAGACCCAGCCTTAGTTATACACCTTTGTGTGATGGGTGGTTACTAAACCATAGACCCAGCCTTAGTTATACACCTTTGTGTGATGGTGGTTACTAAACCATAGACCCAGCCTTAGTTATACACCTTTTGTGATGGTGCTAAACCATAGACAGCCAGTTATACCTTTTTGTGATGGGTGGTTACTAAACCATAGACCCAGCCTTAGTTATAATAATAATAATAATAATAATAATAATAATTACGGTTTATTGAAAGAGCTTGGCAGCAGAAGGCTGAAAATATACAGTAACATATTTGGGGAATGGGTTACGAATTACAAATAATATGCAAGTGACACAAATAAGACATATAATAACTTAGATGGGGATCAGCTCAAACTACAGTTCATTTCAACATAGTGACAGTGTAGGGAGCAGTGTTTACTGGGAGTGAATACACTGATTTATTACATGTTATTGATAATTTTACAATGGTTGGGACTGGGCTGTTCTTATAGCGATCAGTTCGTGCACGTATGGGCTGGATGCGGTTGTGGTGTCGAACAGCAATTCTCGGGCAGGGGATCTCAGGTGGTAGTAGGGGCCGGTGTCGGGGATGGTGTAGAAGCTTCTTACCAAATTTGCAGATGAGGCCGTGGTGATGGTCAGTGAGAGTCGAAAGGGTCAGTGTGTTGAGCGCTTCTTGATATGTGGAGTAGGAAGGGGAGAGAATAATCTTGCATGCCCTCTTTTGCACTTTTTCTAGGTGTTTACGTTGTGTGGCATTTAGGGAGGAAGACCAGGTGGGGGAGGCATAGGTGAGCTTGGGAAGTATGAATGTTGTGTAAACACTGAGGAGCTCGGGTGCAGGAACTCCGAGGGACTTGAGTCGGCGGAGGAGGTGGAGACGGAAACTGGAGGATTTGACAACTTCACTGACGTGTGGTTTCCAATTTAGTTTGTTGTCTATGGTGACGCCGAGGAGCTTCGTGGAATCTACAACCTGGAGTGTGTTCGGACCTAGGAGTAATGGAAGGAGGTGGGACAATGTCGGAGGAGAGGTTGATGTGCATAACCATTGTCTTGGTATGGTTGATGGTGACATGGTTGTTGGTTGTGGGTGGTTACTAAACCATAGACCCAGCCTTAGTTATACACCTTTGTGTGATGGGTGGTTACTGAACCATAGACCCAGCCTTAGTTATACACCTTTTTGTGATAGGTGGTTACTAAACCATAGACCCAGCCTTAGTTATACACCTTTGTGTGATGGGTGACTCTGTCTTTACTAATGCCTTCAGAATTTCAGATGAAAAAGTTTGAGAGAGAAGTGTTTATTAATGTATAGTTAGATGTGTAGACACTTCCCAAACCATAACTGTGAAATATCAATACTGAACAGGTATTAATGGGTCTGTTTTAATAGTGAACTCAAGCTCGTGGCTCCGTATATTTTAAGCATTTTATGACGATGAAATTCAAGTCAAAATTTAGTGAATATTGAGTTGTTTAGTTGTCTGTAATATGTGACTTAGGAGAAAATGACTTATTTATATTGTAGAGGTGAGTAAAGAATAAGTCACTAGGAAATGAGAGTGTTGAAAGTTTGTTGTTAATGTAAAGCAGAAACAGGATTGGTGAGATAACAGAGCACCAGATGTTTAGGGAAGTTATCACTACATGTACCATCAACATATACAAAGCTTTAGCTCCTAGAAATAAATAAGATTCACTCAATATATTAGGAATGGCTTCATGCCTAGCATAGACAGCTTTCCTAGAAGGCCTTTATGCCAAACATGACCAAAGACTTTGCTGAGTGTCAAGGAAGTTTACAAGTCTCACACTAAATGATTCAAGAATTGTTGGCCACAATCTAGTGACATATGTCAGTGATATATATGGGCTCTGGCCTAAGCTACTCTTGCCTCTGATTATGGCAGAAGGATAAAGTATACTATTGAGAAATTTCTTCCTTCAAATATTCATATCCTTCTTAATCATTGTTTTAACCTAAGGTGTGCCGTCTATCACCCAGTTAGCCAGGAGAAAGATTTTCTTCTACCTTTATATCTATACATTTAACATTATTTTACAGATAGACGACATCCCTACAGTTGACATTGTGGTTGAGGAGTCTGGTATTGCAGGGGGTGTTGCAAGGGACTCAGAGGCTCTCACACTCTTGTATCACAAAAAAACACGGAACCAGTTTATAGATGAACTCTATGAGGTGAGTTACTCTTTATGTATATTACTATGGTTTTATAAAGTGTGTGTGTGCGTGCTTGTGTGGATAGTAAGACATCAAGTGGTATATAAAAGATATAAAGAAAGAGGGAATAAGTGATGGCAAGTAAAAGTAAAATGTGTTTTTGCTCTTGGTTCTGGTACAGTGAGGCAGGTCTTGTGGGAGTGAAGAATCAAAACTAGACAAGTTACCTCACTTAAATATGCTTGCTTGAACAGTCTTATTGTGTCCATATATCTACTTTTGGGATGCAACCAGGTCTTGTAACTTCTAGTCTGGAAGCTAAACTTTTGGAGGCAATGTACTTGCCTCAGAAAGTTCTCGTATTTGTGAATGTTGAGTTAATCATTATTTATGTTTTTCTATCAAATCGGTTGATAATACCTTATGATCCTTTTGCTCTTGCCTTATCATTTAGCAATTGCTGACAATTTGTAGATGAAGCAGTAGTGTTGTGTTGTGTTATTTAGAACTGAAAAGTAAGCCTTCACTGCATCTATAAGTCAGGTTGGGGTGATACAGGGTGGGATATTCTCCCCCTGAAGCCTCCCATGCTTGTGTTGAGTCCACTGATTTGTAAGGTTTCCACAGTTGGTGGTCTTTTCTGTAGGTCTGTCATTCACTTGGAGAAGAAGTGATTTTTTGTGTAATATTAGACAGCTTGAAATAATTGTGGTTTGTGTTTTCTGTGTTCATGATTTGAAGTGTTTCTGTGATACTTGCTGTATCATGTGTTGTCTGAAGGTTGCCAGTCATAAAACCCACAGCCATTCTGGACATTCAAGGTTTTTTAGTTCTGAAGAAAAAAATTATCGACTTGGCTTTAAACTTTTTCTTGTAAGATATGGTCTTTCTGTAGATATGGTTCTCCATGCTTGTATAGGGGCCCACGTTATAAGTGTCTTCATTATAGGTGGCTTTGCATTTAAGTGGTCAAATAATTGTGGACCTACACTTAAAAAATCCCCGCAGTGTTTGAGCGATTAAAATTCCCGCCCGCTTCCCATTCTCTTAAGGTCATCCTTCTCACCCACACTGTGTCCACAGGCATGATTTTGAAGTGTTCCAAGAACTATGATTATCAACTTTGTTGTGTCTTTGGTGACATTGGTGAACTACATGTCACAAGAAAAGTGGTGAGCATGTCTCAATGAACAACTTTCACTGAAATGATGAAATGAGTGTGGGAGAGCACGGTTCGGTAGCCCTGCTGTGTGGTTAGGTAGCATTAACACACTGACCTAATTGACTTTAAGTAGTACCTTAAATAAGTTATAAAGGTGAATAATTTATAAACTAATTTGTAATCAAATGTTTAACAGATGTTTCTAAGGTATATACGGTATATCAATGTTAAAAGATACCAAATTAAACTTTATGAGTGTCACTTATAATGTGAGGGTCCCAATAAAGCCCTATTCCTATTAATTCTTATGAGAATTTATTCCCTTTTATAAGTGATTTCATTATCAGTGGCCCTTGTCTGCTCCCTATTAACCACTTATAACAAGGACCCCCTTCCTGTACTGTAGTTCAGGTGGGAATGTACAGTTGATCAAAAATATTTCCTTACAAAGTTTTGATAGACAATATAACACGACACAATGGACGAAGGATTTTGGCAACCCTACCGAGGCAACGAGAACTGAGGTGTTCATTCAGAAATTCATTGATCCCCCAAGTTTTTTGATCGACTGTACAAGGGAGTTGATTGACTTCTTTATTATCTAGGTGATCTAAGGTGCAATTATTATTTTTTGTTTTTTTATGATAGTAGTTTCACCCACCACTACCCCTCCTTGTTATGATGCACTGAAGAGAGTCAGGTCATCTTCCTTATCTGCTGATGGCAAAGAAGTAGTCAAAGAAACTTTCATGTTTTGGCTTATTCTTTTCAACATGGACTCTCTTACACTTTATTTTATTAACCCCTAGGCCCCGGTTGACTTTCCAGAACGTCCGCCTATTTTCCCGCCATTTTTTTTTAAATTTATTTTTATTTATTTATTTTAATTATTTTGGGAAAATTGATTTTTTTTCACGATTTAACCCTGGAGGGGGGGGGGGGTACTGCCAGCAGCATCCTAGCCCGAGGCTTAAGGGTTAAATAGCTGTTGCCAATCATTTGACAAATTCCTTCAAATCACTGTACATAGGCCTATTACTTTTATCCCTTACTATTATTGATTATCTGCAGATTCTTTTTGGTCCTTCACTCAGAATATTTCACTAGTCAAATTCTACTTTATTTAGAACCATTCTGATTCTTATTCATTAGTTACTGTTTAATTCATTCCAGTATTTTGCCCAGGATACCATGAACTTGTATTTTCAGGGGTGCTCTTGTAAGTGGCAATCTGTTTAATGCCTTAGACAAATCTATATATTGCATATCAACTAGAAATCTTTGGTGTGATGATGATAATAAAACTAATAACACTGTAATATTTATTTAGTAATACGTATCATCATACAAGTTTACAACTGATTTGTCATGTATATGCAGGTATACAGTTCAGCATGTGTATAGACAGCACAGGTGTGTGGTGTACAACTGTACATACAGTAAACCAATGAGATACACAGTTTCCAATGTACACTCTCCCCATAAAGTATCGGCCCCTTTTCTCATCGGTACAATGTGTCACAATCGACAAATATATCTGTTCACTAATTGTGATTCGTACATTATGTTAGTGGTAGGTCTGTCTACCAAGTATCTGTGAGGTTGCCAGTTATTATTTCTGGCCTGTGTTGTAATTATGGTGAATCACTGAGCTCCATCTTTAGTAGAATAATATGATGATATTAATGTAGTGAAAATTTTGTCAACGGCAGTCAAATACAATAAGATCTTGTATTTCGTGAGTAATATAGACTGGAAAAATTGCACCAAATTCAAATTCGCCAAATGCAAATACATAAACTAATGGGAAAAATAACAACATAGACTGGCCACTCTACATCAACCTCTGATTTTCCCATTTATAACCTCCAGATGATGCAAGTTCTGCCTTTATTGACCTGATTGTTCTTTCCGTAAACTATTTTTTAGGCCTTCCTCAAGTAACTTAATCACACGCTGCTTATCCTGCATCAAGTACTTGGCAAACTTTAACTCCCTTATGATAGTCCCGCTTCTGCTTTATCTTATTTGGCCGCTTAGGTGGGTGTGTCCCACCCCCACCAGTACCAGTAGGACCCCATTATCTTGACTCGACAGGTGGCAGCACCAACAAAGAGAAAGCACACAAAAGCAGCCCGGGTGGTCACACCAACACTAGTACAATAAAGCCTACGATAACAACGTTTCGACCAACAACTTTTCATATTTAAGACCCCAAGTTAATTTAGGACCCAATTCAATTTATGTCCTTATTTCATTCGTATTTACGACCAAAATATAATAAAAATATAATAAAATTATATTTCCATATAAATAATAGCTAAATCCTGATATGTATTATAAAAAAAAAGGTCTGTAAAAAAAATGAAGAGTGCCTTGTTCAAAGAATCTGCCTGGCTAATGAGTGGTAATGCGCATCGCCAGTAAACAACAGTCGGAGCTTGGCGGTCCCTTTGTTTTCACGCATCTGAACAGGAACTGGAGAAAAACTTTCTCAAGTTTCTTACAGCATTTTTGCATCCCTATTCAACATGAGCAAGAGAGCAAGTGATGGTAGTGTTGTTTCAAAAGCTAATAGAAAGTGTCTAAGCTTAGCCGAGAAACTAGATGTGTTAAAACAATATGAAAAAGGTGAGAGGTCTGTGGATATTATATGGAGCAAGCTATGAACATATTTTCTGAAGTGGATCCATTAACAAAACAAAGCATTAAAAATACACGCAGATGACCTCTACATAAAAATGTATAATGAGAAAAGAAAGCAGCTGTGCAAGGTTCTTTCGACAGCTTTATTATTCGAAGGCCTAAACCATCAACTTCAGCTACACCATCAAATTCAGCATCATAAGCAGCTTCAACATCAACTTCAGGTTCAGTAACAGTTTCAGCAACAGCTTTATGGAAAGCTATAGCTTCAGCCAGAGTTGAACTTGATGACTTCGTCATCTGAGTAAAAACTCGCACAATATTCATTGGCTGTTCTTATGTTTTAGACTTTATCACCATTGGTGAATAGAATTTTTGTTTTACATTCGTAAATATTATTTAAAACATATATGAACAGTAAATAAGTATTGCTTTGATATTTATATGTAGAGAAATGATGATATGTTTTCATGTACACACTTACTGTTCATACTTTGGCGTTCCCAATCGTCTCACTTTATTTTTTACCATTAGTGGTTAGCTACTTCTAGTGTTCCATTTATTAACATTAAATAACATTACTTAAAACATACATACTGTACAGGTATTAAATTTTTTAAAGTTAAGTTCCCTACAGCTACAACCAGGGTCTTATTTTCTTCAGTTTCTTATGTAGAACCATCGTCACTCACGAAAACAACGCCGTCTTGTCTCCTCGTGTGTGTTTTAATATTTTACGTATTATTAATGAATTGCATTGTTCATTTCACATACTGTATATAAACATTAATTCAATCAAATACATATTCAGTAATAAACAATAATGAATCTTTTGTACATCTTAAGGTAAATGACTATGTTTCCTTGAGTGTGAACATATACATTGGCGTTCCACTATCAGTCTCACTTTTTCTTTAATATCAGTGGTTACTTCGACTGTACATTAAATAACATTAATTAAAACATACTTATTTTTTACATTAATTTTACTACAACAACAACCAGGGTCTTATTTTCTTCAGTTTCAGGTGAATAACTGACATTATGGGTGCAAACACTGACAACAATGTCATCTCTTATCCTCTTGTGTGTTTTAATATTCTACGTATTATTAATGAATTGTATTGTTCATTTCACAAATATAAAGATTAATTCAATCAAATACATATTCAGTAATAAACAATAATGAATCTTTTGTACATATTCTTAAGATAAATGATGCGGTATCCTTAAATGCCCACGTATATGTTGGCGTTCCCCATCCATCTCTTATTTTTCTTTGCCATTAGTTGTTAGCTACTTCGATTGTTCCATTTATTAACAGTAAGTAACATTACTTAAAACATATATATTCATTTTTTTACATTAATTTTACTACAGCTACAACCAGGGTCTTATTTTCTTAATTTTCTCGTGTAGAACTATCATCCTGGATTCCCGGCTGTAAACACAAACGAAAACAATGGCGTCCCATCTCCTCTTGTGTGACCATATTATTATTCATTTATATTGTATAAGGTGCATTCAGAAACATTATTTAAAGAATATAGTTTGCAGTTTTCATTAATTGTATTGTTTTGGGGGGAAAAGAGGGTAAAAAGCCACACAAATGATATGAAAAGGTCACACTTGGGAACACATCTCATTATTATTACTATTTTAATGGTAATTAATGATTCACGATACGATGATTCACCTTACACTGCAATATTGGAGGACACATTACCGTCATTATTCGAGGCTCTACTGTACCCGAGACATATTGGAAGACACAGCTTGCACCGATAGACATGGAGAAATGTCACTTTCAGAATAACAGCATAACTATGAATCAATGATTGTTAGCATTATGTTTACCTCACTGTAACTGTAATAGGTATAATAGTCATATAGTGCTAATGACTATTAAATGACAACACTAGGTTAGGTAATGACAGTTCATTTTAGGAAAATGAAAACAATATTCGTAGAAATATTTTTTACGTTTTATTGTTATTATTGGAGTTTCTCCCGATTAATATTTAGTATATCCACCCCATCGTGCTGCCTGTGATGTCTCCACAGTGACTGTCAATCCAATGGGAGGACTTGACCATATTGTCTTGTAGTGTGTATCAGATAATGGTCCGTTGTCAGCCCCAATCATGAGATGATACGTTATATTATCTCATCAATTGAGGTAGAAATGCTTTAAATCATAATGTCATTGTAATTGGATATGACATAATACTGTACACCTGTAATTACTATACAGTGATATCCTTGTTAGCCAGAACAATTGGTGCAGAGCACTTCCGGGGATGAGAGATTTCCGGCTAACGAGACGACTTTCTCAAACCCGGAAAAATTCCTTATCCCCGGAATATTTTCCGGTTGCCGGGGAAAGTTTCTGAGTGTCTAAACTAGACATCTTGCACACACAAACACTAGCCCACTTCCCCAGAATGTATCTGGGTGCTGGGGATGTTTACCTTGAGTTTAAACTACTGGAGTCTTCTAATTAAGTTAGAAACACCATTACTTTACTATAATAATCCAGAAAAGTGTATCTAAAAGTTTGGTAAAATAAATACCCTGTATATTTAAAAATTAAAAATCTATATGATATGGGCGTGAATGAAGCTGTGTGTTACAGTAAAGACTGTTGTTTTCCACTCCCATAGAGCTGTGGGTCTCATGACCTGAAGTGTCTTGAGTAAACATGAAACCTAAAGTATTTGTAGGGAGATGTGATAAGTATAAATACAGCCTACCCTTCAAATTTGCGGGGGTTAGGTTCTCAAAATGGCTGCTAATCGCCAAATCTGCGAATAACATTTGCTGACCATGGGTGGGGGGGGGGGTACAATTTTACTTGCATACAAAGAAATGTATACTCCCTTATGTGTTTGCCCTTAGGACAATTATTTCTTTTACCTCTATTGTATATACTGTATGTGTGTGTGTAGACACAAACACTCGCACATAAACCACATACAAATAAATAATACTGTAATGGGAAAATCCTCTCACAAATAATCGGAATCAAATTTATTAAAAATGTTGAGTCTACCCTCAAGTCCACTCCGTGCTTTGTTTTTAATAAAGCATGGAGTAGACTTGAGGGGAGACTCACATTTTTATTGAATTTGTTTCTGATTATTTGTGAGAGGGTTTTCCTATTATTAGTTACACATACTTATATACAATACAGGTAAAGGAAATTACTGTCTCTAGAATGAATGGCTCCCTGTCCCAGCTTCAAAAATGCCGGCAACTTTAAAACTACCGCAGACATTCTTGGGTACGTCCAAGGTGTCATCCACGAATAATAGAGGACCATGAAATAAAAATCTGCGAATTATCCGGGCATATTGTACTGTATAAATGAGCACAGTTGTATCCCTTCAACATTGTTACAAGTACATACCATTTTAAAAAATGGAGTGAGAAAGCAGAAAGGTGTGAGTAATTAGAGAGATGGAGTGGAAAGGAGTGTTGCCAAGCACTCCTCAACAGCTGATATTTAACCCACTACCACGCAGTCACACACATGCAAATTTGTCATACAAAAAACCCTCACTCCTCATTCTTGTTGTCTTTATTCCCTTGTTTTGTGTGTGTGCGCGCGTGCGTGAGTGCATGTGATAATAATAATAATAATTAACGGATTATTGAAAGAGCATAGCAGCCGGAAGGCTGAAAATATACAGTTACATAATTGGGGAATGGTTTTCGATTTACAAATAATATACGAGTAACATAAGTGACAAATAAGATATATAATATATATAATAACTAGGTGGGGAAAAGCTCAAACTACAGGGCATTTCAGCATAGTGACAGTGCAAGAAGTAGGATTTACTGGGAGCGAATACACTGTTTTATTACAAGTTATTGATAATTTTTACAATGGTTGGGATTGGGCTGTTCTTATGGCGATCAGTTCATGCTCGTATGGGCTGGATGCGGTTGTGGTGTCGAACAGCAATTCTCGGGCGAGGGATCTCAGGTGGTACAGGTTGTACCTCTCTAGTCCGGCAACCTCGGGACCTGACCGGTGCCGGACCATGGAAATTCACCCTTTTCCTGGATAGATAGTGACTTGTGCTTATGCTTGGAAGCACTAGCACCACTTTCTCTGCATCATGGTCTCTTTGAAGACATATTGAAGGGTTAAATGTCGTATAGTAGCTTCTCAAATTTCGCGAGTTTTTAATTCTTAACGTATTTTATTGGAACACACAAAAAAATAAATAAATAAAAATTTTGACGGCGGAAACTTGAATTTCGACGGGTTTGAACGGCCCGCCAACGTGCAGACGACGTGCATAATCGTGTAAACAGCGTCATTTCTCTTATGTACAAAAGATTCATTATTGTTTATTACTGAATGTCTTTTTTATTGAATTAATGTTTATGTGTGCAAAATGAGCAATACAATTCATTAATAATACGTAGAAAATTAAAACACATGAGGAAATGACACAGCATTGTTTTCGTTGATTACAAAACCAGTGACTGACTGGTTCTACATATAAAACTGAAGAAAATAAGACCCTGAGTTTAGCTGTAGTAAAATTAATGTAAAATATGAATATGGTTGCTTGAAGTACCTGTAATGTTATTTAATGTTAATAAATGGAACAATATAAGTAGCTAACCATTAATGGTAAAAAAAAAAGTGAGACTGCTCGTATGTAAGTGCGCACATGTGAAAATATATCGTCATTACTCTACATAAGAATATGAAAGCAACACTTATTTACTGCTCATATATATTGAAGGGTTAAATGTTGTACTCTGTATAGACAAGCAGAGAGAGAGAGAGCAGCCGAACTGCCGGATGTAAACAAACCTTAATTTCCCGCGGCTTTTTTTTTTTTAAGGGGATTAGCCCACCCGGGCATAGGTCACTGACCCACATTGGGGCCTGAGGGGCAAAAATTTAATACTCCTGTAATAATAATAATAATTCAGATAAAAAAAAAAAAAGAGCTGCCTATCTACCTATTGGACAAACTAAAATCGTTCCGGACCACGGGAGTTTCTGGACCACAGAATGCCGGACTAGAGAGGTACAACCTGTACCAGAGTTGTAAAGTAACAAAGTAAATTTACTCGAGTACTGTACTTAAGTAACATTTTTTGGTATCTACTTTTTAAAAAGTACCAAAATTTGTTACTTTTACTTAAGTAAGGTTTTCCAATAATTTTACTCCAATACAATTGAAAAAACAAAAATCATAACTTGCTACATGACCCAAACAAACAAACAAAGAGTTGTAATGTCCGTGGCAAATTAAAATATATATATATTTTAATGAATTAATTATTAACTATAATAAAAGAATTGTATGGGTGGCGGGTATGGTGTTGGTGGAGCAGTGAAGGGTACGGTGCGGGTGTGGAGAGACACCACGCGGTCACATGGTGACTTCAGGTCAGGTGGCAGTTCCCATGACAGCGGTCTTTTCCTGTGATCATCTTGTGTCCATTAGCACCTTGACCACCCACCTCACCCAGCCTACCCTCTTATCCCTCCTCCCCCATCAAATCTCCTCTCTTCTCCCCCCCCTTTCCTTCAGGGGCTTGGTCTTCCTGTGAGACGTCAGTTGCTCTTTGCATATACCTGTACCTAAAATGAATTTCAAAGAGGCTGTGATTCTAAAATGCTTTACATAATTCTGCCTTAGATATAAAGCCTGTACAGTATCTATAGAAATGTGTGTGACTAAGAGTATTTAAAATTCTGCTTAAATAACTCAGTACTACTGCCCACCCCCAGCCACTCATTAATTAGAATAAAAAAGTGACGTGTCCACAGCCACACCCCAATTAGAGGAACAATTCACACTGAGTCTTAGTCAGACTTAGTCACTATGGAGGCAACAATCATCAACAAACTCCTCAACTGAAGGAACTTGATAGTTACTTGGAGTGCCTTGGGCCCAAGGGGGTGAAATGGAGCGGAGCTACTGAGGTCTTTCCCGACATTATGTGATGTACCTTTAAAGCTTAACACCCCACTACCTGCATGTGCTGCTTTTGCGCATCTGTTAATTCATGTTGGGCATATTAATAATTATTTAATTGATTAATTACTACTGCTACTACTTTGCTGTCAATCGAAATCGAGCATGACGATCATCTAGCCATGATACAATGAAATGAATTATTAGGGATGTCACCTAGGTTGATGAGTTTTGAGGTGGCTAAAGAGGCCGATACGGGATCCGCAGAGTCGTTCACGGATGTTGCACATGTGGAGGGCTACATCTAGTGCGGGAGGGGCGGTGGAAGCTTCTTTCCGGTGTTGCCGCTTGTCTGCCTCGTGTGGTGCTCCTCCATGCGCTCCAATGTAGAGTACACTCTAAAGGGAACAACCCTAGTCACAAGACTATGCGGTCGGACACTAATACATTGGTACTCGTGTCTTGCAGGACACGCTGTGACTTGCGATATGGTGACAATATTGATATGATTTAATGACAATGGGAGTTAGCGCCCACCAAAGTGTGGGTAGTGGACAATAATTAGATCTAAATTATTATGAATAAGTAGGTGGTGATATACAGTAGTTAGTGATTCTCCCTGTGGTAGGAGGTCCCTGACAGTGGGACAGTCAAGACAATAATGTTGAAGGATGTTAATGTTGGGACAGTTACAGAGTTTACAGGAAGAGAAGTGCAGGTCATTCCCTGCCTCAGGTACTTGCCAGATAAGTCTGTATCCTAACCTAAGGCGAGCAGACAACATGTCTGCGGACCAAAAGTTCACGTCGACGATACTTGTGGACAATGAAGAAAGAGATCATAGTGTTGGCTGGATATATTTTCAGCCCGTTCACCATCCCTGATATGGACTGTAGGGAGAAGAGCGGCTGAACCTACGAGTATTCTCTTTCAGTAGGTCCTGCTGGGCTTATATTTAGGCCTAAAAGACAGCCATATTATTGATAATCAGTTATTGATTAATCTTAATAGAAAGATTTGAAAATAAACTTGATAACCCTTTTTTATAATTTACTGTGGATTTATTTTAATATTTGAGACAAATAATAATTTGTTGTTAGTTTTTACTTTCATTACTTGAGTACTTTAAGATTGAGATACTTTTTTACTTCTATTTGAGTACATTAAGATTTTGATACTTTTACTTCTACTTGAGTAACATTTTGCTAATGTAACAATACTTTTAATTAAGTAACAAAGTCCAGTACTTTTTACAACTCTGCATTTTACTATAATTCTTTGTAAATTTCCTTTACCCTTTAAATTGATTTGTCAATAATATTCATATCCATTATCTCTTATTTTATGCACAAAGTGTTTTAACTTTTTTCAACTAACAAATTTTAATAAAAACAAGAATGTAACTGTTTCTGTACAGCATTTTAAATCTTTTTTCTTTTTGCAGCTTGAGGGGTTCCTAGGACAGCGACTCTCAGAGTTAGAGACCGAAGGATCTGTATTCTCCTTCAACCAGTTTACTAATGCACCTCTGTCTGTCCAAGATCACACAGCAGATCAAGTGAGAGTAATGCTATCACAGGTCAAGTCAGTAGTGGCCAAGCTGTCCACAACCAAGATGCAGCATCTCTTCCTCATTAGCTCCTCACCAAGGTACTGCAGTAGTTACAATTTTATTCTTAAAGTTCATTCTATCAAGCATTTTAGCTCAGATGGTAAGATCAACAGGAGATATAGTAGTGGTCTGCCTTGTGTGTGTGTGGACAACTCATAATTGCAGTATTTCAGTGTCCATATTCCTATAGTGACCACTTTTATTGATCATCTGAGTGATTGGTTTGTGTTTTATCTTTGCTTCCTCTATTTTTCAAGATACGTATGGTAAACCCTCGAAAATCAAAACAATTTGGGGGAAAAGGAGTCCGGACTTGCCGATTGTCTGGACTTTTATCAAGAGGGGGTTCTGGGGTCACTGTGTACTAAGGAGCCATTCATTACCTCCCTCGATGACTCGGGTGTAGGGGTTATCGTATCAACCCTCCCTCCCACCACCACCACACCCTGCCTTTACTCCACTCTATAACCTCCATGATTGTTTAAGTAAATAAGAATAAGATATAAGGTATGAGAAATCATGTAACAAAATAAAAAGAACAATAGAAAGAAAGAAATAGAGCAAATAAAGACTAAATAGAAAATAGAGATAAGAAAGAATCATTGTTTGTGGAAAAAAGTAAATATCTCCTCATTCTCTCGTGTAATATGAGGTCACCCATTGTTGGGGTGGGTGTCAGTGGGTCTCATGAGCTGAAGATGTCGTGAATAATGATCAAAGTAATATACAGTACACTGTACCCTTTTTAATTTGGATTTTGGCATAATTCATTTTTTTTAATGAATAAAATGTTTGAATTCGGAATGAATCTGAAATTACCGACCGGTTTCAAAAAGTAGATTATTATTATGGGAATATATTATGAAATATATTGGGATTAATGAATTATAGGAATAAAATATGAATATTATTAAGATACAAAACTACATTTGGGTGCGTCAGTGAGGGGTTGGCGGAGGAGGGAGGGAGGACAACTTGTAGTGGATACTCTCCCCTACAACTGCCGATTGATCACTTGCTGTCCGCTTACCAGCCAACCAGCAGCGACTTCCGAATGTGATGGGCCTCACTTTCGGACTGCGCGGTGATTGGCCCATTACCGCCTTCACCTCAGCCAATCAGCAGCGCCGCTCACTTCACACCTCTCGAGCTGATCCGGCAGAATCGTATAAATACCCCCAGCCTCGCCGTGATGGTCATTCTACTCAACGCTCTCAAACAGACAAGACCTCCTCTCAACAAGCTCCTCACCACACAGCAACACCCTAGCACTGCTTTGTACATATACAGGTACTCCTCGACTTACGACAACCCAGACATACGACCGCCGTAGTTGTATAAAATATTTTTCAAATTACGTATTTACTAGTACCGAAACGTTTCCGTCCCGTACGACAGCGTAGCGTGGGCTGGGCCGCCTCTTGGTGTACAGCATTCACGCCGTAGCCCGATCAGTTGGTGTTTGGCTGTCGTTGGTGTTAGTGTTCGCTCTGTGTACTGACAAAATTTTTGTTTCTACTTCCGGTTAAAATGGCTGGCAAGCATAAAAGTGAGAGTTCTGGTGGTGCTGATAAGAAAAGGAGACAGTCAATTACTTTTGAGATGAAAATGAAAATAATAATGCAATATGAAAATGGAAAAAGGGTAGCAACCATTTCACGTGACCTTGGCTTCTCTCACTCAACGATATCAACAATTTTGAAGGACTAGGCAGAGGCATTTGCTACTATTAATAAGGGGATGCAAATGTTTGAAGAAATGGATAAAAATTTTGAGCGTTTTGCAAAAGTTGACAGACTGATCCAAGATGCACTTGCTTGCTACAGGGAGATTTACAATGAAAAGAAAAGGCAAACTGTGCAGTCTAAATTGTACATACAGTATATTTTAAGAAGTTCCCCCACTGCTGCCTCCTCATACCCCACCACTGCTGCCTCTTCACTCCCTAAAGATGATCCAATACCTTCAACAAACAAGTATGTTAGCCTGTCTGAAGAAAGCGAAATTGATGACCCACCCAGCCCTGTCTTCTCCTCTGCTTCATCCAATTAATGTAGTCTCCATGTTTAATTAAAAAATTATTGGGGCCCCGTGTGCATTCAGCTGACTACATTAAAGGTAAGTGCACAGTAACACTTTATTCATTTTTCATTATTGATTACTTTTACTGTACTGTATTTCATTTTAGAATTTCTTTGTATTATTTTCGCATTTTCGACTTACGACCTGGTCGTCGGAGAGACTGTGCTGCTCCCCGACTTACGACGGGGTTTGAGACCCAAATCCAGGTCGTAAGTCGAACATAGAAAAAAAAAATAAAATAAAACATAAAATCTACAATGAAATACAGTACAGTAAAAGTAAAAATAATGAGGAATGGATACAGTGTGACTGAGCACTTACCTTTAATGTAGTCAGCTGAATGCACATGGGGCCCCATAATTTTCTATTTACAGGTATACATGGAGACTATATTAATTGGATGAAGCAGAGGAGGAGACAGGGCTGGGTGGGTCATCAATGTCGCTTTCTTCAGACAGGTTTATGTACAGGGGAAACTTGCTGGTTGAAGGTATTGGATCATCTTGAGGGAGTGAAGAGGCAGCACTGGTGGGGCGTGAGGAGACAGCAATGGGGGACTAATTAAAATAGATGTCCAATTTAGACTGCACAGTTTGCTTTTTTTTTCATTATAAATATCCCTGTAGCAAGCTAGTGACTCTTGGACCATTCTGTCAACTTTGGCATAACGCTCAACATTTTGATCCTTTCCTTCAAACATTTGCATCCCCTTATTTATTGTAGCAAATGCCTCTGCCATTTGCTTCACTGAAAATTTTTTTGAGGGGTGCAGGTCCTTCTTCTACATTTCGACTCGCTTCTTCCTCTGCATTTTTGTGTGTTTCCAGTTCGATAAGATCCTCGTTACTTAGCTTTTCTGCTACACTTTCAACCAACTCTTCAACATCAATTTCTAACTGAAGCTGTTTACCTAACTCCACTATGTTGTTACTAATCTCAGAAATAACTTCATTTTCATTAAATCCTCTGAAACTGTTCACATATCTTTTCAGTGTTTTCTTCCATATTCCATTCATGCACTGTTGTGTAACCTGATCCCATGCTGCAATAATGTTCTTTATTCATGACAAAATGTTGTACTCCTTCCAAAACTCTGAGTATTTTCTCACCTTCAGTAGCAGCAACAGCCTGAGTGAAGGTCGTACGTAAATACGTACAGTAATTTGCTTTAAAGGCAGCAATAGCACCTTGATCCATGTGTTGGATGACAGAGGTAGTGTAAGGTGGAATGTACACTACCTTAACATAAGGGTGCATGTCGTCCAGGTGTGGTGGGTGTCCCGGAGCATTATCCAAAATTAACAAAATCTTGAATGCAATCCCTTGTTGCAGACAATACTCCTTGGTTCAAGGAATGAAACAATTCATGAACCAATCCTCAAACAGTACAAGGGTCATCCAGGTTTCCTTGTTACTGCGATAAAACACTGGCAGTGTGTGCTTGCTGACATGTTTAAAAGCCTTGGGGTTCTCTGAATGATAGATCATGAAGGGCTTGATCTTGAAATCAGCAACATTCCCCTCCAACAGAAGTGTAATCCTGTCCTTGAGTGCCTTGAATCCTGTCCTTGAATGCCTTGAATCCTGGCATTGTTTTTGCCTCTTTGTGGATGTATGTCCGCTCAGGCATGCACTTCCACAATAATCCAGTTTCATCCACATTGAATTTTTGCTCAGGCAAATAATTTCCTTCCACAATCACACGATCTAACTCCTCCTTAAAAGCTTCGGCAGCACCAACATCAGCACTAGCTGCCTCTCCACTCACCTTTACATTATGTAAACTGTAGCGGTTCTTAAATCTGTTAAACCACCCATGACTTGCTGTGAAGGTTTGGTCGCACTCATTTCCTGCCTGCTCCCTCAGGCTTTCGAACAGGCTTCTTGCCTTAGACCGTAAGGTTAGAAGGCTTAAGGGTAAAAGCTTCTGTATTTGGTCTTCTATCCATATCACCAATAATTTTTCCATAACGTGAATGGACCTTGTCTTTTCTTCGTAATTATAGTTCCTTTTATAGGTACTGATCCTTTTACTACATCACGAATACGTTCCTTGTCCTTCAGAATAGTGGATATGGTCGAGTGCGAAAACCCTAGGTCGCGTGAGATTGTTGCTACAGTTCCGTTTTCATACTGCATTATTATCTTCATTTTCGTCTCAAACGTAATTGACTGTCTCCATTTCTTCTGAGCACTACCAGCACTCTTACTTGTATGCTTTCCAGTCATTATAAAATCAATTAAATACGAAAATAATGTCAATACACAGCGAGATCAGTATAGGATATGACAGCCAAACGCTCTACTGCGTGGGAGCTGTACCCACACGGTGACCCAAGCCACGCCACGCTCTTGTACGGGACGGAAACGTTTCGGTATAGAAAATGCGCTCGTCATTTGAAAAAAATTTTGGTCCCGACCGCGTGGTTGTATGTGCTGATGGTCATTACTGACTTTTGCCTTTTACATTTCACTCCACTAGCATCAATAGCTCTGACACTAGGCAGTCTTTTAGGGGCCATTAGACACAGAAACACTAAAGTTTTGAGAGTACAACACAAGATGCTGTGCTGGGTGACTTTTGTGCTGCAGGAAAAGGCTCACCATTTGCTTACCGCGAATCGTGAGGATCATGAATCTTAAACTGGCGAATGGCAAGGATCTACTGTATAGTGAATAGTTGCATTGGGGCAGTGTTATGCCGAGGAATAATTAACTATTATAATTTTGTGAACTGGGCATTCTGATTGTTTTCTATTCCAAGAAGCAGTTATTATGGAAGTTTGGGGAGATTTTCTTGTATATATTGATGTGTGACCTATGTCAGAATTTTGTATAATGTATTGCATCATTTTTGCTATGATTTACTTCTTATTGTGAGCCTAGATCATCCTAGAGTTTTCCAGGCATATCTCGTTTTGACCTGCAATGCCAGGATGGTGCTAGAATGGGAGTTTCCGGGCCACAGAATGCCGTACTAGAGAGGTACAACCTGTACTGTATAATAGCTAAAAAAAGTATCTGTGCATACTGTGAGAAACAATATTAGACCACAGACGATAGGTATTGGGATATGCGTGTTGTCTCCTTATACTACGTGACAGTAATGACTTAACCGTTTATTTTATTCCTATATGCCAACTCACCCCGTGTTGCATACTGAATGGCGGTGGGTGAAGACACTCATACCAACACTCCCGAGACATCGCGAGTTGTACGTGTAATTTGGGAAGTCGTCGGACCCACCCTGTCAGATACTTTTTTTAGCTACTGTACAGTACTGTATACAGTATACAGTTGGGTCTCACATTACGCGGTTAATGTAACCCGGAGGGTACCGCGGAAAGTGAGGAACGCGTAAAGTGAACAACATAACATATGGGATTAATTGAAATGGAGTCCAGGCCGATCCCCAAACTCCACTTTTTGACGACACACAACTATGTTGTAGTAAAAATATTATCTTAACTTTATGATGACATGCACACACAATTAATAATTAAGAGAAATATCAATAATATTAGGTTTTTTAACACTTACATTAGTAGAAAAGATGGCTGGGCACACGGGGATGGGGGGTTGGTTCCGAGGCAGAGGGCAGATTATTGGCCCTCACCTGTATCACTGGTATCAATTGTATCACTATCCACCACAGAGGCTTGCAGGGCCTCTTTGTTAAACCCCTCAAAGTCCATATAAGTCCATATCCTCACTATAATTATCACTATCACTGACTTGGGCCGGTTGTGGTGGGTGGCGGGTAAAGAACTCGGTAATGTTTTGATGACTGGGCGACCTTGTGCGCACCATTTTCGCGCCTCTTACACAACATGGCGGATGGCGGGAGGTTTGGATCCAAAAATGGCGCAGCTTGCCAGCCGCTCTCCGCGTAATGGGGTTCACGACCGCGGAATGTGAGCATGTTAGGTTCTGGCAAGGCACCGCGTTAACGGTGAAACGCGGAATGCGGGACCGCGTAATGTGAGGATTGACTGTATTGTTTTAGTTATAAATAAAATAATATTTTAATAATTTACCAGGTAGTTCTGCTATAACGCGATAATTGTGTTCTTGTAAAATATCGTGTTATAGAAAATCGCGTAATAGAAATAACAGGGCTTATGGAGAAAATAGGGTTAGGTGCAGATTACTCGAAATCGAAAAAATTTAGTAGTTAGCCTAACACAAAGGATAGCACAGTCTAAATAAATGTTACATTCATATCTAATAATGAAATCATACAGTAAATTTAACACTTTACCTTGAAAAAATATGAATGTAACTTGATGGGGGAGAAGGGTGATTTTGAGGTTGATAACATCAAGCTTCTCTTCAAGTGTTATATCCTTTCTTTTACGATAATCACCGGGAATTCTATCATCAGAATGCTTTTTGGAGATATTCTTCTTTACCATATTCACAGTTAATACCACAAAATTGGAGAAATAGTAAGCAAAAATCGCGTTATAGCAAACAAGCGATCGCGTTATACAAATATTGTTCCGAATTCATAAATCGCGTTAGAGCAAATTCGCGTTATCAAAACACGCGTTATAGCAGAACTCACTGTACCAGAGAGTGTAGACTACATTTGCTTGTTGCTGCACATTGCCAACACTGTGTACTACCAGAACAAAACATGGGAGAACTATTAAAAAGTAAATGTTGGCAAGTTCAGCTGACACCGAGGACGTAGCTTTCAAAAGCAGTTTAGGGTCGACTTACCTGCCAGGTATTGGCTTGACCAACAATATCAGTTGAAATAAGTAAGGTATTCTATGCCCTGTCGCCTTATAGGTCATCATATACAGCACATAACACGACTTACATTAACATAATTCTAAACTAATTTTTCTATTTATTGTACTCAAACAGTGATATCCCCGTTAAATGGAACAATTGGTGCAGAGCTCTTCCGGGTAACCTGATGACTTTCTCAAACCGGAAAAATACCCCATCCCCGAAAATATTTTCGGTTACTGGAAAAACTTTCCGAGTGTCTAAACTATGCATCTTGCACAGACAAACACTAGCCCACATCCTCATAATGTTTCTTTGTGCTGGGGAGTTGTCCAAGAGTCTAAACTAAAATCTATAAATCTATATGATGTGGTCGTGAATGAAGCTGTGTATTACAGCAAAGACTGGTATTTTTCACTCCCTTGGAGCTGTGGGGGATTAATGGATCTCCTGTAACTGACATGACCTGACACAATGCCAGGTTGAGGTAGGGTGGAGTGTTGGTGGTCTCATATTACTGACCTGATACAATGTCACGTCACCCATTGTCGGGTGGGGGATTAGTAGGTCTCAGGACCTGAAGATGTCCTGAATAAACATGAAAGCTAAAATACAGTATTTTTTATACTTACACTTATCACATTGTATCCCTTCAACATTACGTTACATAAGATTTTAAAATGTGGAGTGAGAAAGCTGAAAGGTGTGGGTGATTAGAGAGATGGAGTGGAAAGGAGTGGTAACATGCACCAGTGTTGCCGAGCGCTGAGCTCCTCAACAGCTGATGTTTTAATCACCACCACGTAGTTAACCACGCATAAATTTGTCATACAATGTGGGGATGTTTGGGTGTCTGGGTGTGATGTTGTGGTATTAATTAATAAATAAGCAATATTGTATCGTCAATGAGAGTCGTTTGAAGAAAAGCAGCGTACTACAATTGTCGCTACTATTCATCAAACTTCTGTACTGTCATTAACAATATTATTTATCATTCATTAATTAATACCCCAACACCACAACTTACATACAATCTTTTGTTGGAGGGAGGCTAGGTGCTGGCAGGGAGGCAGGGGTGAGGCAAGGTGCTGGCAGGGAGGCAGGGGGGAGGTGGGTTGGTGGTAGGGAGGCAGGGGTGAGGCTAGGTGCTGGCAGGGAGGCAGGGGTGAGGCAGGTGCTGGGAGGGCAAGGTGCTGGCAGGGGAGGCAGGGGGGAGGCAAAGGTGCTGACGGGGGGAGGCAAGGTGCTGGCAGGGGGAGGCAAGGTGCTGGCAGGGGGGAGGCAGAGGCAAGGTGCTGGCAGGGGAGGCAGGGGGAGGCTGAGGTGCTGGCAGGGGTGGGGGCAAGGTGCTGGGGGAGGGCAGAGGCTAGGTGCTGGCAGGGGTGGGGCAAGGTGCTGGCTGAGGCAGGGGGTGGGGCAAGGTGCTGAGGGGTGGGGACAGGTGCTGGCAGGGGGCAAGGGGTGAGGCAAGGTGCTGGCGGGAGGGCAGGGGGGAGGCAAGGGTGCTGTGCAGGAGGCAGGGGGAGGCAAGGTGCTGGCAGGAGGGCAGGAGGGAGCAAGGTGCTGGCAGGGGAGCAGGGGTGAGGCAAGGTGCTGGCAGGGGAGGCAGGGTGAGAGCAAGGTGCTGGAGGAGGCAGGTGAGGCAAGGTGCTGGTAGGGGAGGCAGGGGTGAGAGCAAGTTGGAGGCAGGAGAGCAGTTGCTGGCAGGGAAGGCAGGGGGGAGGCAAGGTGCTGGCAGGGGGGGGAGCAAGGTGCTGGGGGATGCAGGGGGGGTGAAAGGGATTGGTGGTGGGAGGCAGGGGAGGCAAGTTGCTGGCAGGGGGAGGCAAGGTGCTGGCAGGGATGCAGGGGTGAAAGTTGGGGGGAGGAGGAGGCAGAGGCAAAGGTGCTGGCAGGGATGCAGGGGTGGGAGCAAGTTGCTGGTAGGGGGAGCAGGGGAGAGCAAGTTGCTGGCAGGGGGGAGGGAAGGTGCTGGCATTGGTGAGGCAAAGGTGTTGGCAGGGGGAGGGGAAGGTGCTGGCAGGGATGCAGAGGCAAGTTGCTGTGGGGGGAGGGAAGGTGCTGGCAGGGGTGAGGCAAGGTGTTGGCAGGGGGAGGGAAGGTGCTGGCAGGTATGCAGGGGGGGAGGCAAGTTGCTGGCAGGGGGGGAGGGGAAGGTGCTGGCAGGGAGGCAGGGGGAGGCAAGGTGCTGGGGGGGAGAAGGTGCTGGCAGGGGAGGCAGGGGGGGAGGGCAAGGTGCTGGCAGGGGAGGGGCAGGGGTGAGCAAGTTGCTGGCAGGGGGGGCAAGGTGCTGGCAGGGAGGGAAGGTGCTAGCAGGGATGCCACAGGGGAGGCAAGTTGCTGGTAGGGAGGAGGAAGGTGCTGGCAGGGGAGGAGGAGCAGGGGGAGAGCAAGTTGCTGGCAGGGGAAGGAGGCAGGGGGGAGCAGGGAGAGCAAGTTGCTGGCAGGGGAGGCAAGGTGCTGGCAGAGGGAAACAGGGGGGAGGGCAAGGTGCTGGCAGGGGAGGGAGTGAGCAGGGAGGGAGGGGAGAAGGTGCTGGCAGGGGAGGAGCCAGGAAGGTGTGGAGGGGAGGCAGGGTCAGAGACAGGTGCTGGCCAGGGGAGAGCAAGTTGCTGAGGGGGAGGCAGAGGCAAGGTGCTGTGAGGAGGCAAGGTGCTGTGAGAGGCAAGTTGCTGGCAGGGAGGCAGGGGGAGAAGTTGCTGAGGGGAAGACAGGGGGAGCAAGTTGCTGGCAGGGGAGGCAAGGTGCTGGCAGAGGAGGATGCAGGGGAGAGCAAGTTGCTGGCAGGGGGAGAGCAAAGGTGCTGCAGGGGGAGGAGAGAGCAAGTTGCTGGCAGGGGAGGCAGGCAGCAGGTGCTGGCAGGGGAGAAAAGTTGGCAGGGAGAGGGCGGCAGAGACAAGTTGCTGGCAGGGGAGGGAGCAGGGGGAGAAGTGCTGGCAGGGAGGCAGGGGGAAGCAAGTTGCTAGCAGGGGAGGCAGGGGCAGGCAAGATGTGTGGGGGGAGGCAAGTTGCTGGCAGGGAGAAAAAGGTGCTGGCAGGGGGAGGAGTGCTAGGGATGCAGGGGGAGAGCAAGTTGCTGGCAGGGGAGGGAAGGTGCTGGCAGGGAGGAGCAGGGGGAGGCAAGTTGCTGGCAGGGGAGGGAAGTTGCTGGCAGGGGGGGGGGGAGACAGGTGCTGGCAGGGATGCTGGCAGGGAGGAGACAAGTTGCTGGCAGGGGAGGAAAGGTGCTAGCAGGGATCAGGGGAGAGCAAGTTGCTGTGGGGGGGAGGAAGGTGCAGGCAGGAGCAGGGGAGAACAAGTTGAAGGGGGCAAGGTGCTGGCAGGGGGAGGAAAGGTGCTGGCAGGGATGCAGGGGGAGGAGCAAGTGCTGGCAGAGGGGAGGGAAGGTGCTGGCAAGGGATGCAGGGGAGGAGCAAGTTGCTGGGGGGAGGAAGGTGCTGGCAGGGATCAGGGAGCAAGTTGCTGGCAGGGGGAGGGAAGGATGCTATGAGGGAGCAGTGGGGGGAGAAAGGTCCACTAGCAGGGGAGGGAAAGGTGCTGGCAGGGGATCTGGGGGGGAGAACAGGTGCTGGCAGGGGGAGGAAGATGCTGGCAGGGATCGCAGGGGGAGAGCCAAGTTGCTGACAGGAGGAAAGGTGCTAGCAGGGATGGAGAGGCAAGTTGGTGGTAGGAGAGCAAGTTGCAACAGGAAAACAAGTTGGTGGCGGGGAGAGCAAGAGTCAGTGGTAGGGAGGCAAGGTGCTGGCAAGGACAAGGTGCTGGCAGGGGAGGGCAGGGGGGAGCAATTCTGCTGTGGGGAGGCAAGTGGTGGAGAGGGAGGCAGGGGGGGCAAGTTGCTGGCAGGAGGCAAAGTTGCTACAGGGAGAGCAGGGGAGACAAGTTGCTGTAGGGGGGCAAAAGGTGCTGAAGGGGAGCAAGGGGGGGGCAAGAGTGCAGGGAGGAAAAGTTGCTGGCAGGGAGACAGGGGGAGGCAAAAGTTGCTGGCAGGGAGGGAGAGCGAGTTGCTGGCAGGGGGAAAGGTGCTGGGGATGCAGGGGGGAGCAGAGTTGCTGTGGCAGCAGGCAGGGGAGAGCAAGTTGCTGGCAGGGAGAGCAGGTGGTGGAAGGAGACAAGTTGCTGGCAGGGAGAAACAGAAAGTTGCTGGCAGGGGAGGGGGGGGGGGGCAGGGGGGGGCAAGTTGCTGTGGGAGGCTGCAGGAGGGGAGAACAGGATGCTGGCGGGGAGGCAAGAGGGGCAAGCCTGTGGGGGAGGAAAGGTCTGAGGGATCAGGGGGGAGAGCAAGTTGCTAGCAGGGGAGGGGAAAGGTGCTAGCAGGAGAGCAGGGGGAGAACAAGTTGCTGGTGGGGGGGAGAAAAAGGTGCTGGCAGGGGAGAGGTGCTGGCAGGGGATGGAGGGGAGGACAAGTTGCTGGGGAAGGGAAAGGTGCTGGCAGGGATCAGGGGGGAGAGCAAGTTGCTGTCAGGGGAGGGGAAAGGTCTGTGGGGATCTGGGGGGAGCAAAGGTGCTAGCAGGGGAGGGAAAAGGTGCTAGGGACAGGGGGAGGACGGGGAGGAGTTGCAGGACAGGGGAGCAAGGTGCTGTCAGGGGAGAGAAGGTGCTAGCAGGGATGCAGGGGAGGCAAAGGTGCTGGCAGGGGGAGGGAAAAGGTGCTGCAGGGATGCAGGGGGAGAGCAAGTTGCTGGCAGGGGGAGAAGAGTGCTGGCAGGGATGCAGGGGAGCAAGTTGGTGGTAGGAGGCAATTGCAGGCAGGGAGAAGGTGGTAGGAGGCAAGTTGGTGGGAGCAAGTTGCTGGCAGGAAGGCAAGGTGCTGGCAGGAGACAGGAGGGGAGGAAGGCAGGGGAAACCAAGGCAGGGAGACCAAGTTGCTGGCAGGGAGGCAAGTTGGTGAGTAGGGAGAGCAGGGGTGAAGACAAGTTGCTGGCAGGGAGGCAAGGTGCTGGCAGGGAGGAGCAGCAGGGGGAGAGCAAGTTGCTGGCAGGGGCAAGGTACTGGCAGGGGATGCAGGGGGAGAGAGCAAGGTGCTGGCAGGGGAGGGAAAGTTGCTGTGGCAAGGGAGAACAGGGGGAGAGCAAGGTGCTGGCAGGGAGAGAATGGCAAGTGAGCAGGGAGGAGAAAGGAGAAAGGATGCTGGCAGGGGAGGAGCAAGATGGTGTGGTAGGGAAGCAGGGCAGAGAACAGGATTGCTGGCCATGGGGAGAGCAAGTTAATGTGGGGAGGAAGAGGCAAGTTGCTGTCAGGAGGCAAGGTGCTGAGAGAGGCAAGATGCTGGCAGGGAGGCAGGGGGAACCAAGTTGCAGTGGGGAAGACAGGGGGAGCAAGTTGCTGGGGGGAGGCAAGGTGCTGGCAGGGGGAGGAGGCAGGGGAGAGCAAGGTGCTGGCAGGGGGAGAGCAAAGGTGCTGGCAGGGGGAGGCAGAGAGCAAGTTGCTGGCAGGGGAGGAAGGGGGGGAGCAGGTTCTGGCAGGGGAGAACAAGTTGGCAGGGAGCAAAGGTGCTGGCAGAGACAAGTTGCTGGCAGGGGAGGGAGCGGGGGGGAGACAAGTGCTGGCAGGGAGACAGGGAGAAACAACAAGTTGCTAACAAGGAGATGCAGGAGGAAGCAAGAATTCTTTAACAGGAGAAAAGTCTGGCAGGGATAAACAAGATTGCTGGCAGGGGGAGGAGATGCTATAGGGATACAGAGAGAAACAAGTTGCACCAGCAGGGGAGGGAAAGGTGCTAGCAGGGAAGCAGGGGAAACAAGTTGCTGCAGGGGAGGAGAAGGTGCTGGCAGAGGTTGCAGAGGAGACAGGTGCTGTGGGGAGGGAAAGCTGTAGCAGGGATCAGGGGAACAAGATGCTGGCAGGAAAGCAAAGTTGCCAACAGGGATATGGTGGTAGGAGCAAGATGCCGTGGTAGGGAGAAAGTATAACAGGGAGGGAGCAAGAACAATGCACAGGGAGCAAGTTACTGGAAAGGAGAGCAAAGGTGATAACAAGGATCCAGGAAACAAGTTGGCAGGAGAGAGAGAAGCCAAACAGTTGATGCTGGGGAGAACAAGTTGCTGTAGGGAGAAAAGGACACTAGCAGGGACAGGGAGCAAGTTGCTGGCAGGGAAAGAACAGAGACGGTGAGAGCAAGTTGCTGTGGGGAGGCAAGGTCCACTAGCAGGAGACAGGGAAAGGTCAGCAAGGATCTGGCCAGGAGAACAGGTCTGCAGCAAGGAAGATGCTGGCAGGGACGGCAGGGGGAGAACCAAAGTTACCACCAGCAAAGGTGCTAGCAGGACAGAGGCAAGTTGGTGGAGGAGAACAAGTTGCAACAAAAACAAGTGTGGTAGAGAGCCAGAGGGTGAGGGAGCAAGTTGCTGGCAAGGAGCAAGGTGCTGGCAGGGAGGGCAGGGGGGAGCAATTCTTCAGAGGGGAGGCAAAATGTGGAGGAGTAGGGAGGGCAGGGGATCTGGCAATTGCTGTGAGGAGCAAAAGGTGCTAAAGCAGGGAGAGCAGGGGAGACAAGTTACTGCAGGGGGGAAAAAGGCGTAGGTTACTGTGGGGAGGCAAACAGGGAGGGAAAAGATGCTAGCAGGGATACAGGGGTAGACAAAAGATGCTAGCAGACAGGGAGAGCAAAGGTGCTGGCAGGGGGAAAGTTGCTGAGGGAGCAGGGGGGAGAAAAAGTTGCTGTAGCACAAACGGGGAGAACAAGTTAAGTTGGTAGGGAGAACAGGATGCTGGCAGGAGACAAGTTGCTGCAGAGAGAACCAAAAGGTACTGGCAGGGGATCTGGGGGAGGGCAGGGGGGGGAAAGTCACTGGGCAGGCCATCTGGTGGGGAGAACAGGATGCTAGAGGGGAGGCAAAGTGGGGCAAGTTCTGTGGGGGAGGAAAGGTCTGCAGGGATGAGAGGAGAACAAGTTGCCAGCAGGGGAGGGAAAGGATGCTAGCAGGGGAGAGCAGGGGAGCAGCAAGTTGTTGGTGGTAGGGAGAACAAGGTGCTGTGAGGGGAGAGGTCAATATGGGGATCCAGGGGGGAGAAAAGAGATGCTGGGGAAGGGGAAGGTCTGGCAGGGATCTGGGGAGAACAAGTTACTGTGGGGAGGAAAGGTCTATGGGGATCAGGGAGGAACAAAGGTCACTAGCAGGGGAGGGAAAAGGTGCTAGGGACTGGGGGAACAGGATTGCCCTGTGGGGAGAGAAAAAAAGAATGCAACAGGGATACAGGGAGAGCAAAGGTGCTAGCAGGGGAGAGAAGGTGCTAGCAGGGATCAGGGAGGCAAAGGTGCTCAGGGGAGGGAGGAAAGGTGCTAGCAGGATGCAGAGAACCAAGATGCTGCATGGGGAGTGAAAGGTGCTAGCAGGGATGCAGAGGAAACAGGTTAGTAAGTAGGAAAAACAAGTTACCAGCAAGAAATATAAGAATGGTAAGGGAGACCAAGTTGGTAGTAGGAAGCAAGTGCTGGCAGAGGAGCAACACACAAGACAAGTAGTGTGGAGAGCAGGGAGAACAGAAGTTGAGAACAGGATGAGTGGGGAAGACAAGTTCTGTGGGGAGACAGTATAGGCAATGCTGTAGGCATGTTAAGTAGGGAGAGCAAGCGGCAGTGAAGCACAAGTTGGTGAGAGGGAGCAAAAAAAGTGCTGGCAGGGGAGGCAAGGAGCAGAGACAGGGTGAGAACAAGATGCTAGCAGGAGGAGGCAAGTTGCTGGCAGGGAAGCAAGTTGCTGGCAGGGAGACAAGTCTCTAGCAGGGGCAGGGGGAAAGAGTTAACCAGGGGATGCAGGAAGTTACTAGCAAGCCAGATGCAGGGGGAGGCAAGTTGGTGAGTAGGGAGGAGCAGGAGGTGAGACAAGTTGCTGGCAGGGAGGTGCAGGGGGGGGAGAACAAGTTGCTGGCAGGGAAGACAAGGTGCTGGCAGGGGAGGAGCAAGTTGCTGGCAGGGAGGCAGGGTGATGCAAGTTGCTGGGAGGGAGGCAAAAAGATGCTGGCAGGGGAGGAGCAGGGGAGAGCAAGTTGCTGACAAGGGAAGGAGCAGGGGAACAAGTTGCTGGCAGCAGGAAAGCAGGGGAGACAGAGTTGCTGGCAGAAATGGGAGAGCAAGTTGCTGGCAGGAAAACAGGTGCTGGCAAGGGGAGGCAAAAGGTGCTGGCAGGGGGAGAACAAGATTGCTGGCAGGGAGAGAGGGAAGAACAAGTGCTGTGAGGAGGCAGGGGAGAGCAAGTTGCTGGCAGGGAGGCAGGGGGAGCAAGGAGTTAGAGAGGGGGGAGGCAAGTTGCTGGCAGGGAGGCAAGGTGTAACAGGGGAGAAAAGAGACAAGGGGGAGGGAAAAGGTGCTGGCAGGGATACAGGGGAGAACAGAAGATACTAGCAGAGAGGGAGGGAAAAAGGTCACTAGCAAGGGATCTGGGGGAGAACAAGTTGCTAACAGGGGGAGGAAAGGTGCTAGCAAGGGAGAGAGCAGGGGGAGAACAAAGATGCTGGCAGGAGAGGGAAAGGTCTGCAGGGATGCAGGGGGGAGAGAAGGGATTGCTGGCAGGGGGGAGGGAGAAGGTGCTGTGGGGATCTGGGGGAGAGCAAGTTGCTGGGGGGAGAGAAGGTCTGTGGGGGGAGGAGCCAGGGGGAGACAAGTTGAAGGGGAGAAAGTTAATCCACTGGCAAGGGAGAGAGCAAAGTGCACTGGCAGAGGAGAAAGGTGCTGGCAGAACAGGGGGAAGCAAGTTGCTGGCAGGGAGGGAAGGTGCTGGCAGGGATGGGGAAGACAAGTTGCTGGCAGGGAGGGAAGGTGCTGGCAGGGATGTCTGAGGGAGGCAAGGTGCTGGCAGGGGAGGGAAAGGTCTGGCAGGGAGCAGGGGGGAGAACAAGTTGCTGGGGGGAGAAAAAGGTGCTGCAAGGGATCTGGGGGAGAGCAAAAGGTCTGCCAGAGGAGGAAGGTCACTGAGGGGATCCAGAGGAGAACAAGGTGCTAACAGGGGAGGGAAGGTCTGGCAGGATGCAGAGAACAAGTTGCTAGCAGGGGAGACAAGTGCTGAGAGGGAGAGCAAGTTGGTGGTAGGAGACAAGTTGCCGACGGCAGGAAGGTAGCAGGGAGAATAAATTGGTGGTAGAGCAAAGTTGCTGGCAGGGAGAACCAAAGGGTGCTAAGCAGGAGGCAGGGGAGAACAAGATTGCTGGGGGAGGCAAAGGTGCTAAGACAGGAAGAAGGGAGGGCAGGGGAGGAGCAAGTTGCTGGCAGGAGGCAAGGTGCGGCAGGAGGCAGGGAGGAGCAAGTTGCTGGCAAGAGAAAGGCAGCAGGGACGAGAGACAAGTTGCCCAACAGGAGAACAAGATCTCAAAGGTGTAACAGGAACAGAGAACAATTACTAGCACCAAAAGGGAAACAAGTTAGTGGTAAGAAACAAGAAGAGTAGAGAACAAGTTATAGCAGGAGCAAGATGCTGGCAGGGAGAGCAATCATTGTAGCAAGGGGCAAGTTGCTGCAGAGAACAAGTGCTGGCAAGGAGGCAGGGGATAACAAGTTGCTGGCAGGAGAACAAGAATGCTAACAGGGAGCAGGGGAAAAAAGGATCTTTGGGGAACTAAAGTCACTGACAGAACCAGGAGAGCAAGTTGCTGGCAGGAGACAGGAGGGAGCAAGTTGCCAAACAGGGAGAACAAGATTATAGCAGGGGAGACAAGTTGCTGTGGAAGGGAGAACAAGATTGCTGGCAGGGAGAGCAAAGGTGAAACAGAGTTGCAGGCAGGGAGGGGGCAAGTTGCTGTGGCAGGGGAGAGTTGCAGGGGGAGGCAGGGAATGTTGCCGACAAGGGAGGCAAGGTGCTGAGGGGAGAGCAAGTTAACAGGCAGGGGGAGGCAAGGAGCATCAGGGAGCGGCAGGGGGAGCAAGTTGCTGTGGGGAGGCAGAGGGAGAACAAAAGGAAGGCACTGTAAGGCAAAGTTACTGACAGGGAGGCAGGGGAGGCAAGTTAACCAGGAAGGAGGGGGAGAAAAGAGTTGCTGGCAGGGGAGAACCAAGATGCTAGCAGGGGAGGAGCAGTTGCTGAGGGGGGAAAAAGATGCTGGCAGGGAGGGCAGAACAAATCTGTGACAGGGGAGGGAGCCAGGAGGAAGCAAGTTGCTGTAGCCAGGGGAGGCAGGGGGAGCAAGTTCCTGACAGAGCAAAAATCTGGGAACCAGCAAGTTGCTGACAGGGGAGGCAGGGGGAGCAACCAACAAGCAAGTTGCTGACAGGGAAGGGGGCAGGGGAAGGCAAGTTGCTGACAGGGAGGACCAGGGGGGAGCAAGTTGCTGACAGGAGGCCAGGAGACAGAATTGCTGACAGGGAGACAGGAGACAAGTTGGATTGCTGGCAGGGGGGAGGCTGATGCTGGCAGGGGAGGAGCAGAGAGGGGGAGGCAAGTTGCTGACAGGAGGCAAGGTGCTGGCAGGGAGGGAGGAGCCAGGGGAGAACCAGGTGCTGACAGGGGAGAGCCAGAGTGGGGTTCTGCTGGCAGGGGAAGGCAGGGGGAGAACAAGTTGCTGGTGAGGAAAGAAGAGGAAAGAAGGCAGTGTAGGGAGGCAAGTTGCTGGCAGGGAGAGCAGGGGGAGACAGAGTTGCTGACAGGGGAGAACAGGGGGAGCAAGTTGCTGACAGGGGGGGCAGGGGGAGCAAGTTGACAGGGGAAGGAACAGAGTTGACAGGAGACAGGGGGGCAAGTTGCTGAGCCAGGGGAACAGGATGCTGGTAGGAAGGCAAGGTGGTGTGAGATCGAGGGGCAAGGTGTGATCATGGATGATAGCAAAAGGAAGGACAGACCGTCTAGATATAGGAC
>NW_024722158.1:559813-618887 GCF_018991925.1 Homarus americanus
GGGAGGAGCAAGGATGGTGAGGAGGAGGCAGGGGTGAGAACAGGATGCTGGCAAAGGTGCTAGCAGGGAGGCAGGGGAGGCAAGTTGGCAGGGGAGCAAGGTGTGCTGGCAAGGGAGGGAGCAGGGGGAGACAGTTGCTGGGGAGGCATGGGATTGCTGGCAGGGAGGCAGAGGGGGGGGGAGGGCAGAGTTGCCAACAGGGAGACAAGTTAATTGAGTAGGGAGAATAAGTTCTTCAACAGGGAGGAAGGCACAAGTTGGTGGTAGGGAGGCAGGGTTGAAGACAGGATTGCAGCAGGGGAGGGCAAGGTGCTAGCAGGGGGAGCAGGGGGGGAGAATAGGATTGCTGGCAGGGAGGCAAGGTGCTGGCAGCAGGGGAATAAGTTGCTGGCAGGGGGAGGAGCAGAGAGGGATCTAGGATTGCTGTGGGGGGGAGGCAGGGGGATCTAAGTTGCTGGCAGAGAAGCAAGGTGCTGGCAGGGGAGGCAGGGGGGGGCAAAGGTGCTGGCAGGGGGAGAGGAGCAAGTTGCTGACAGGGGGAGGCAGAGAGACAAGTTGCTGGCAGGGATGCAGGGGGAGAGCAAGTTGCTAGCAGGGGGAGAGCAAGTTGGCAGGGAGAAAACAGCAGAGACAAGTTGCTGGCAGGGAGACAAGACAAGTGCTGGCAGGAACAGGAGAAAACAAGTTGCTACAAACAGGGAAGCAAGGGGGAGACAAGTTGCTGGCAGGGGGAACAAAAGTGCTAGCAGGAAGATGCAGGGGACACAAAACAACCAAAAAACAACAAAACAAAACAACCAAAACCAAACAAAAAACAAAACACAACACCAAAACAAAACACAACAACACAACAACAAACCAGGCAAGGTGCTAGCAGGAGAGGGAAGGTGCTACAGGGATGCAGGGGGAGAGCAAGTTGGCAAGGGGGAGGAAGGTCACAGCAAGGGACTGGGGAGAACAAGTTGCTGCAGGGGAGGGAAGATCTAGCAGGGATGCAGGGAGGCAAGGTGCTAGCAGGGGAGGAAAGGTGCAGGGATCAAGAGAACAAGTTACTGTCAGAGGAAGGTCTAAAAAAAAACAAACAAACAAAACACACAAACAGCAGGGATCGCAGAGAGCAAAGTTGCTGGCAGGAGGAAAGGTGCTGGCAGGGATGCAGAGGCAAGTTGGTGGTAGGAGGCAAGTTCAAAGCAAAATGGTGGTAGGGAGAACCAGAGTTGGTGTAGGGAGCCAAGTTGCTCAGTAGCAACCAGGGAAGAAGGGAGCAAATTGCTGGCAGGGGAGCAAGTGCTGAGGGGGAGGCAGGGGTGGGGCAAGTACTTGAGGAGAAAAAGATGCTAGCAGGAGATCAGGGGAGCAAGGCTCTACAAAGGTCTGTAACCAACAGGGGAGGCAAAGCAGGCAAAAAGGTCTTACAGGGATGCAGGGGGAGGCAAGGTGCTGGCAGGATGCAGGGAGAGCCAAGGTGCTGGCAGGGGGAAAGGTGCAGCAGGGATGCAGGGAGACAAATTGCTGGCAGCACAGTCTGAGGAGAACAAGTTAATTGAGTAGGGAGAACAAGATTGGTAGGAGACAAGATGCTGAATTGAGAATAAGGTACTAGCAGAACAGACAAGAAGCAAGTTGCTGAGGGAGGCAGTGGTGGTGAGGAGAACAAGTTGTTGAGTGAGGAGCAGAGAGAGGCAAGTTGCTGGCAAGGAGGAAAGGTGCTGAAGGATATGGGGGGAGAACAAGTTGCTAGCAGGGAGGAAGGTGCTGCAGGGAGGCCAGGGGGAGGAGCAATTGTTGGTAGGGGAGAAAAGGTGCTGGCAGGGGAGAGGTGCTAACAGGGACAAGGGGAGAACAAGTTACTGGGGAAGGAAAGGTCCTTGCAGAGAAAACCAGAGAACAAGTTGCTGGCAGGGGAGGAAAGGTGCTGCAAGGACGGGGAGAACAAGGTGCTAACAGGGGGAGGAAAAGGTGCTAGGGATCAGGGGAATAAAATTGCCAAGGGAGAGAAAGAGTGTACCAGGGATGCAGGGAGGCAAGGTGCTAGCAGGGGAGAGAAGGTGCTAGCAGGGATGCAGGGGGAGAGCAAGGTGCTGGCAGGGGGAGAAGGTGCTGGCAGGGTTGCAGGGAGCAAGTTGCTAGCAGGGGAGGAAGGTGCTAGCAGGGATGCAGGGGGACAGGTTGGTGGTAGGGAAGGCAAGTTGCCAAGCAGGGGGAAAACAAGTTAGTTGGTAAGGGAGAGCAAGTTGGTGGTAGGGAGAAAGTTGCTGGCAGGGAGGCAGGTGCGGCAGGGGAGAGCAAGTTGGTGGTAGGGAGGCAGGGGTGAGGCAAGTTGATGGCAGGGAGGGCAAGGTGCTGAAGGGAGGCAGGGGAGGCAAGTTGCTGGCAGGGCCAGAAAAGTTGGTAGGGAGGCAAGTTGCTGGCAGGAGGCCAAGTTGGTGTAGGGAGGCAGGTGAGACAAGTGCTGGCAGGGGAGGCAAGGTGCTGGGGGAGGCAGGGGAGCAAGTTGCTGGGGAGGAGCAAGTTGCTGGCAGGGAGCAAGTTGCTGGCAGGGAGGCAAGGCAGGGCAGGGGGGCAAGTTGCCGGCAGGGGAGGCAGAATGTTGGTGGGGAGCAAGTTGCTGTGGGGAGGCAAGTTGGTGTAGGGAGAGCAGGGGTGAGACAAGTTGCTGGCAGGGAGGGGGGCAGGGGGGGGGAGAGCAAGTTGCTGGCAGGGAAGACAGGTGCTGGCAAGGAGGCAAGTTGCTGGCAGGGAGGCAGAGGGATGCAAGTTGCTGGCAGGGAGGCACAAGGTGCTGGCAGGGGAGGAGCAGGGGAGAGCAAGTTGCTGACAAGGGAGAGCAGGGGACAAGTTGCTGGCAGAGGAAGGAGGGGAGACAAGTTGCTGGCAGGGGAGAGCAAGGTGGCAGGAAAGATGCTGGCAGAGGGGAGGCAAGGTGCTGGCAGGGGGAGAACAGGTTGCTGGCAGGGAGCAGAGGGGAGAACAAGTTGCTGTCAGGGAGAAGCAGGGGGGAGAGCAAGTTGCTGGCAGGGAGGCAGGGAGAGCAAGATGTAGGGAGAGCAAGTTGCTGCAGGGAGGCAAGGTGCTGCAGGGGAGGGAAAAGTGCTGCAGGGGGAGGAAAGGTGCTGGCAGGGATGCAGGGGAGAGCAAGTGCTGGCAGGGAGGGAAGGTCGCTGGCAAGGGATGTGGGGGAGGCAAGTTGCTGGCAGGGGAGGAAAGGTGCTAGCAAGGGAAGCAGGGGAGACAAGTTGCTGGCAGGGAGGGAAAGGTCTAGCAGGGATGCAGGGGGCAATGCTGGCAGGGAGAAGGTGCTGGGGGATCGGGGGAGAGCAAGTTGCTGGGGGGAAAGGCTGAGGGAGCAGGGAGACAAGTTGTTGGGGAGCAGTTCGCAAGGGAGAGAGCAAGTGCTGGCAGAGGGAAAGGTGCTGGCAGATCAGGGGGAGGCAAGTTGCTGGCAGAGAGGGAAGGTGCTGGCAGGGAGGGGAGGCAAGTTGCTGGCAGGGAGGGAAGGTGCTGGCAGGGATGCAGGGGGGAGGGAGTTGCTGGCAGGGGGAGAAGGTGCTGGCAGGATGCAGGGGAGGGCAGCTGGCAGGGGGAGGGAAGGTGCTGGCAGGATGCAGGGGAGGCAAGGTGCTGGCAGGAGGGAAGGTGCTGGCAGGATGCAGGAGGCAAGCTGGCAGGGGAGGGAAGGTGCTGGCAGGATGCAGGGGGGAGGCAAGGTGCTGGCAGGAGGAAGGTGCTGCAGGATGCAGGGGAGGCAAGTTGCTGGTAGTGATGGCAGGATGCAGGGGGGAGGCAAGTTGGTGGTAGGAGGCAAGACGGCAGGAGCAAGTTGGTAGGAGCAAGTTAGTGGTAGGAGGCGTTGCTGGCAGGAGCAAGTGCTGGCAGGGAGGGCAGGGGAGCAAGCCGGCAGGAGCAAGTTGTGGAGGCGTTGGGCGGAGTGCTGGTGGTAGGAGGCAGGGGTGAGGCGTTGCTGGCAGGAGGCAAGGTGCTGGCAGGAGGCAGGGGGAGGCAAGTTGCTGGCAGGAGGCAAGGTGCTGGCAGGATGCAGGGGGGGAGGTGCTGGCAGGGGGGAGGGAAGGTGCTGGCAGGATGCAGAGGGGAGGCAAGGTGCACAGGAGGGAAGAAAGGCAGGATGCAGGGGGAGGCAAGTTGCTGGCAGAGGCAGGGGAGAACGTTGGTGGTAGGGAGGTTGGTGGTAGGGAGGCAAGTTGCTGGCAGGAGGCAGGCTGGCAGGACAGCAAGTTGGTGGTAGGAGGCGTTGCTGGGCAGGAGGCGTTGGTGGTAGGGAGGCAGGGGCAAGTTGCTGGCAGGAGGACAGCTGGCAGGGAGGCAGGGGGGCAAGTTGCTGGCAGGAGGCAAGGTGCTGGAGGGAGAGGGGGAGGCGTTGCTGGCAAGGAAGGGGAGAGTTGCCCACAGGAGGCAAGTTGGTAGGGGAGGCGTTGCTGGCAGGAGGCGTTGGTGGTAGGGGAGGCAGGGGTGAGGTTGCTGGAGGGGAGGCAGTTGGCAGGAGGCAGGGGGAGTGTTGCTGGCAGGGAGGCAAGGTGCTGGCAGGAGGCAAGTCGTTGGCAGGAGGCAGGATGAGTTGCTGGCAGGAGGCAAGGTGCTGGCAGGGGAGGCAGGGGAGGGCACAGGCTGCAGGGGAGGCGTTGCTGACAGGGAGGCAGGAAGGGCAAGTTGCTGGCAGGGAGGGGAGGGGGGAGGAGTTGCTGGCAGGGGGAGAGTTGCTGGCAGGGGAGGCAAATGCTGGCAGGGGGGAGGGAGTTGCTGGCAGGAGGCAAGGTGCTGGGGGAGGCGTTGCTGCAGGGAGGGCAGGGGGAGGCAAGCTGGGCAGGGGAGGCAGGGGGAGGAGTTGCAGGGGAGGCAGGGGGGAGGCAAGACAGGAGGCAAGGTGCTGGCAGGAGGGGCAGGGGGAGGCAAGTTGCTGACAGGGGAGGCAGGGGAGGCAAGTTGCTGGCAGGAGGCAGGGGGGGGCAAGTTGCTGACAGGGAGGCAGGGGGAGGCAAGTTGCTGACAGGAGGCAGGGGAGGCAAGTTGCTGACAGGAGGCAGGGGGAGGCAAGCTGACAGGAGGCAGGAGGCGTTGCTGGCAGGGAGGCACGATGCTGGCAGGAGGCAGGGGGAGGCAAGTTGCTGACAGGGAGGCAAGGTGCTGGCAGGGAGGCAGGGGAGGCAAATTGCTGACAGGGAGGCAGGGGGAGGCAAGGTTGGCAGGGAGGCAGGGGGGAGGCAAGTTGCTGGTAGGAAGGCAGTGGGGAGGAGTTGCTGGCAGGGAGGCAGGGGAGGCAAGTTGCTGACAGGGGGGCAGGGGGGAGGCAAGTTGCTGACAGGGGGGCAGGGGGAGGCAAGTTGCTGACAGGGAGGCAGGGGGGAGGCAAGTTGCTGACAGGGGGGCAGGGGAGGCAAGTTAATGGTAGGAGGCAAGTTGCTGGTAGGAAGGCAGGTAGGGGGGTCGGGGGCAATACACACACTCTAACATTTATTATATATTTGGTGTGATCAGCCTCTTATGGTGTATGTTTTATCATGGTTGATATAAAATATTAAACACATTTAGAAAAAATAAGATGTAAAATTATTAATTTGACATCAACATTATATGACGCGAATAATAAGGCAATTTTTTCACCCAGACTCTCTACTGGGAGGAGGGTCAGTGGCTGGTAAGCTTAGCCATTGTTTTATTTAATCATTACAGTACTGATACATTGTAAAAGGTATTGTACTGTATTATATATGAAGGGTACAGGTATTAATAAGCACAGAATATTACAATAAACATATCACTATTAGTGAATAAAACAAAATTTTTTACAATGGTAATGGCAGACATGGGGAGACGAGGAACCTTTTGGGGGTGTGCGGTCAGTTCCCTCCCCTCCTCGCCTTCCTACTCCATACTGAATTTTAAATGAAAGAAAACATTATATAATTTGTATAATGAACATCCTATAATAAATTACAGGAATAGAATATGAATTATACTGTACAGTATTAAGACACTGTACAAAACTAGATTTGGGTGCGTAGTCCGGGGGAGATGACGGGTGGAAGAGGGAGGACAAGTGGGCAACTCACCTCCTGGCCTGTGCTGTCACTTTTCTTTTTTTATTCTCTTCACCATTGATCGGCTCGTTAGCCGCTTGGGCAATCGGTCACGTCTCTGATTACTTTTCCTTTTCTTTTATCCTCTTCACCACTGATCGGCCGTTAGCCGCAATGCGATCGGTCACGTCTCTGTTATGCACTGTTGGCAAGTACTGGGCATGCACCAGCTCCTGAATGTACCTGAACCTGCTCCAATGTTGGTCAAGAGCTCACACTCAGTGCCATCACAACACTTTCTGGTAGATTGTTCCAAGAGTTCACAACTCTTACTCCAAAAAAGTTTGCCCTCAGTTTTCTGGACTTGCGGCTTCTTCAATCTTGAGCTGTGACCCCAGGGCGAGCGTCCGCCAGCTCCGAGTAAGGACACTCGACTGAGTAGTGCCCCTTGAGATGCTTATACACCTCAATTAAGCCTCCCCTTGCCCATCTGTAGTATAAGCTAGGCAAGTTCAGACGCTCCCAATCTCTCAGGTAGCTGAGGTGCCGAAGTGTAGGCACCAGTCTGGTGGCCTCTCTTAAACATTTCAACCAACTGACAGTCCTAGCATATCTCGGGGACCAGACGGGTGACAGTCATCCAGATGGGGAAGCACTTCACTCTTGAAGATCGTTACGAGGACGGACCGTCTAGATATCTGAACGACCTTATAAGACCCAATAATTTATTTGCCTGATTTACCTTCTTCTCGAATGGCCTGAGAACTTCAGCTCATTGTCAACATACACACCTAGGTCCTTCTATATTCAGCCTCAATAGTAGTTTCTTCATCCCGTTGGGACATATGATACGCCTCCTTACCGTTGGTACGCCCCAGGTGCATCCTCTTTCACTTCGTGACATAGAATCTCAGCAGCCATTTCTTCGACCATTCTTGGAGCCCACAGAGGTCCTTCTGCAGCTATTCACAGTCCTTTTGGTTCTTGATTTCCTGAAATAACAGGGCATCATCGGCAAACATTTGTATGGAGGAGTGTACAACATCAGGCATGTCATTTATAAAACAAGCAAACAACAGCGGGCCCAATACACTGCCTTCTGGTACCCCTCTGACAGGTACGAATGATGATTTCGTGCCATTAATCACCACACACTGCTTGCGGTCATGTAGAAAGTCTTCTATCCACGCTAGGATATTTTCCCGAATTCCAGGTGAACCTTGTACAGTGGCTGGTGACAAAGAATTATGCACTAAGCCTGCTCCGAGGCTAGTCTGGGGCGAGGGGTCATCTACAAGATGCATCAGCCAATTACAGATGTCCCTTGAGGTCAGATGACAGCATTAGCTAATCATATCGGGCGAGCCTATGACCTAAGTTATCTGGAGCGTCTTAGCCTCCTGCCATCCATCACACAGAGGACCCGGGAGCATGACCCAATATTTTGTCATTTTTCTATACATGTTATAGTACAGTATTTAACATTATCAATGATAAAACATACACCATAAGTGGCTGATCATATGATAATATATAATAATAATAAATGTTGGAGGTGTGTGTATCACTATTAATAACTGGGGCCCTTTTCTCAAAATTTAAAAAATATGTTAATGAAAATTAATGGAAATTAGAAATAATAGATTTATAAATTGCAAAAAGTTGGATGGTCCATCATTATTTTTATTTATTTTTTCATAAATACTCTATAATGTACAGTATACAGTCGGCCCTTAACATACGCGGGGGTTAGGTAACAGAGATACCCGTGTTAAGAATCCGCGTATTTTTGCTGCCCCCAGAACAACCCTGGCCCCCCATGTCCTTATTTACCGTATATACCTGTGTGTAGTTCGAGTTTTTAAGACCAAATTATTTGGCAAAAAATTGGGGGTCGACCTCTAAACGGGTAATAGTTTCGTTAGGTTGAAAAATATTTACCAGTAACTACCAGTAAACAATGGAAACGATGCACCAACGCACCACCAGCTGTGAGTGTCGGTACAGTTGCCAGGGCAGATCTCTTGCGTCATCATAGCAAGCCCAAAGTAGCCAAATCCATGGTATGGTAGCACAGGACGATGTAAAACATAAAGTATTCATTTTTTAAAGTTTATTTATAGATACTGTACATAAATTTTTGTTCATTACATTTGAAACATCAATCTTTGTTAATTAAATTTGAAACAAAAGAAAACTACGATACCGTATTTCTAAATACCGGGTATTTTCATTAAAATATTACATCACAAGTATATTTTACCTTAACTGTGACTGAATGAATATATTCTCAGAAATAAATATGGAAATGTAATATTTTTGCTGAAATGACGTACGTATTACAGTGGAAAGTGGGATAAAATCATGACGAAAACAATGACTTTCGCTTTCTTTCGTTGTTCAAAAGATTTTACCGTAATCGCTTTTCGAATGGTTTTCAGTTAAAAAACTGTTGTATTACAATAATATTCTATCCTAATTCACTTGAATAAATACTACGATACCATATTTCTGAATATTTTCATTAAAATCCATCAAAATCATTTTCCTTGTCATCAGCACCAAACAGCTCCTCCCAGTCCTCTCCTTGAACAGCATCGTCATATGGATCAACACCATCATCAGCCATAGGATCATCAATATCTTCATCCTCATTCACACTCTCATTAGCCTCATAATCCCACAACAAGTCGTCTTCTGTTCCATCAAGAGCATTCGAAATTCCACATTTCTTAAAAGATTTCACCACAATTTCTGGTCTGATTGCGACCAGGGCGACCAGGGCTCTGCCGTATCAGCTAGACGGTACACGTGTTTTTTTAATCGTTTTCAGTCGAAAACTGTTGCATCACAAGTGAATTAGGATAGATTATTATTGCAATACAACAGTTTTTTAACTGAAAACCGTTCGAAAAGCGATTACGGTAACATCTTTTGAACGAAAGAAAGCGAAAGTCATTGCTTTCGTCGCTTTCCACTGTAATACGTACGTCATTTCAGCAAAAATATTACATATCCATATTCTCAGAAATAAATAGTAGTTTTGCTGAAACGTAATGTATTTCAATGTAAATTAGGATAAACTACATGAAAACAGAAGACTTTACCTAACCTTCCGATGTTCAAGATATGTTACTCGTTTTTTTAATAGTTTTCGGTTAAAATCTGGGTTGGAAAAATCATGATTTTTTAAAAAAATAAATAAAAAAAATCAATTTATTTGATTTAAATCGGATTTTTTTTATTTAAATCGATTTTTTGCATTTGTTTACGAATTGCATTAAAATAGTATTTTTAAACCATAAAACAGTATTTTTCAACCAAAGCTTATTCAGGATAATAAACAGAAAATTGGCATTAAGATATTTATGCAGATGTACCAATGGAATTTAACACAATAATATTTTTTTGGTAAAATAAAAGAAAACTGGTAACATATCTTACATTTGAGTGCTCAAATCCAAATGTAATAATGAAATATAACATAAATGCTCTTATAGGATTACAGTGTTTCAAAAATTAATAACTTAACGTCTTCAAGTCAACAGAATTATATTCTCATTTTGTAAAAAAAATAATAGGCTACTGGTAACAAGTTTATTTTCTTACATTTGTAGGATTATACTGTATTAAGAATTACCGGTACAGGTTGACAATCCCTTATCCAAAATCCTTGGGACCAGATGCATTTCGATTTTTGGAATTTTTCGGTTTTCAGAATGGTTAGGTTTTTTTTTTTTTTACAGGGATCAGCCCACCTGGGCACAGGTCATGACCCACATTGGGGCCTGGGGGCTAAAAAATAATAAAAATAATAATATTAATAACAATAATAATAATAATAATAATAATAATAATAATAATAATAATAATAATACTGTAGTAATATTAATAATTCATAGGTCTAGGTCGTGTTTCTCACTTTTGATCTTTTTTTCATTCTTGTATTTCTTTATTATTATTATTATTATTATTATATTATTATTATTATTATTATTATTATTATTATTATTATTTTATTATTACAGTATTATTGTTATTATTATTATTATCATTCTTATTTTATTTTTGTGTATTTTTTATTAAAAATTTTATTTACTATGAATAATTATTATTATTACTGTACAGTGACCCCTCGTTTAACGAACGCCTCGGTTAACGAAATTTCGGTTAACTGACTGCCTTCCATAAGGATCTTCAATTCGGTTAACGAACAAAAATTCGGTTAACGAATTTCTTACGAACCGACCTCAACATGTTTTCGCTTGCACTGGCCGGGCAACCAGCTTTAGTATCAGTCCGCCAATACATTAATCGGTTCTAGGGCTTAAATTCCTTACTATTTTAGTAAATATCAAGAAGTTTATACTATTCAATAGTAATTTTAAAAGTTTAATATTCAATTTTTTAGTCATTTTAACAATTATTGAACATAATTGAAGGTAAAGTGACTAGTTTAATGCGCGGCATCCAGCCTCTTAACACAGCAAACAGGTGTTAGTCTCTCTCTGTTTTCACTGGAGGTAACATCTTGCTTGAGACTCTCTTCAACTAAACACTTTTTCCTGTGTTTCCAAGCAAATTATTGGTCATTTTGAAATATATTTTACATATTGACAATATATAATGCAGTGCAGTGTTGATTTAAAGAAAATAATCTTGAAATACACCAAGAGAACTAAAATTTTATGGGTGAAATGGTGCCATGGGGTGACTTCTCTTCCACCCCAATGCCTTCTCTTCTTCCTTCTCCTCCACCTCCCACTTCAAATGCACATCATCATCATCATCCAGAGCCTTCTACATACACACCTCAAAAGTAAGTGAACTTTTCTACCATTTTTGTTGTATTTAGGAAATTTTCGGTGAGTTGAACCATCATCTAAAACCCATTGAAACAATGGTTTCGTGACGATCCTTTTCGTTAACGAATCCACTTCTGAACGGATGAGTTCGCTTAACCGAGGGTCACTGTATTATCATTACATATTATTGTTGGCGGTTACTATTACATTTTCACCCCCCAGGCCCCGATGTGGATCAGTGACCTGTGCCCGGGTGGGCTGTTGCAAAAAAAAATAAAAAAAAATAAATAAAAAAAATTGCTCCACAAAAAAACTTTAGGTTTTCAGAGCTTTTCGGTTTTTGGAATTTCGGATAAAGGGTTGTCAACCTGTACCAGGTTGTACCTCTCTAGTCCGGCATTCTGTGGTCCGGAACGATTTTAGTTTGTCCAATAGGTAGATAGGCAGCTTTTTACTTATCTAAATTACAGTATTATTATTACAGGAGTATTAAATTTTTGCCCCTCAGGCCCCAATGTGGGTCAGTGACCTATGCCCGGGTGGGCTAATCCCCTTAAAAAAAAAAAACGCGGGAAATTAAGGTTTGTTTACATCCGGCAGTTCGGCTGCTCTCTCTCTCTCTGCTTGTCTATACAGAGTACAACATTTAACCCTTCAATATATATGAGCAGTAAATAAGTGTTGCTTTCATATTCTGATGTAGAGTAATGACGATATGTTTTCACATGTGCGCACTTACATACGCGCAGTCTCACTTTTTTTTTACCATTAATGGTTAGCTACTTATATTGTTCCATTTATTAACATTAAATAACTTTACAGGTACTTCAAACAACCATATTAATTTTTTTTACATTAATTTTACTACAGCTACAATCAGGGTCTTATTTTCTTCAATTTTATATGTAGAACCAATCAGTCACTGGTTTTTTAGAGTTTTCGGTTTTCGGAATAGGGGTTGTCAATATATATATATATATATATATATATATATATATATATATATATATATATATATATATATATATATATATATATATATATATATATATATATATATATATATATATATATATATATTGAACCCTCACTTTACGCGGTCAATTGAACCCATGGAGGCCCGCGTAAAGCGAGAAAAGCGTAAAGTGAACAACATAACATATGGGATTAAATGAAATAGAGACCGGCTGACCCCCAAACTCCACTTTTTCCGACACAATACAGTGGGGTATGCTATAACGAACGTAATTGGTTCCAGAACCTCGTTCGTTACAGCATTCGTTCGTTATAGGATTAATCCGTTCCAGGCCCCCAAATACAACCGCTTAACACTGAAAAAATTCTGTGGAAAATGTAAAAAATACGGTACTTTATCTTACCTTAGTGTTATTCAGCATGCAGGTACCCCTAAACACTGGCACATCACTATCACTTCCACTGGGAGTCTTGGCTTTAAGGTCCTCAAACAATTGTTTAGCCTTCTCACAAATTATAGCTTCACTAATGTTACCACCTGCCATTTCTTTCTCCTTTATCCACACTAAGAGTAAATTTTCCATCTCTTCAATCACATTACACCTTGCTTTGCTAAGTCTAAAGATTCCCTTAGCCACTTGCACAGTTTTTAACTCCTCTTTATTCTTCAAAATCGTACATATAGTCGATTTAGCCATCCCATATTCATCACTAAGTTTCGCAATGCTTCTTCCATTCTCACGTTTCTTTATAATTTCTTTCTTAGTTTCAAGGGTTATTAGCTTTCTCACTCGCTTTGGACGACTCATTGTTACAATTGTATACTTGTATAACAAAATAGTTATACAAATAACGCGAATTTCCACATCAAAAGACGAAATTTCAACAATAACAGTGGTGCACTGGCTACACAATGAGACAAAGATGGCGCCTGACGCTCTTGTTGTGGGTCGCGGTACAACAATATTCATGCGCCAGGCGAAATAGTCCCGTATTCATCCGCGTTCGTTGTAGGAGTTGCGTTCGTTATAGCATTCTCAATTTTATAGGTAAAACCGTTCGTTATAGGAATATTCGTAGTAGGATCCGTTCGTTATAGCATACCCCACTGTATTGTTCCATTTATTAACATTAAATAACATTACTTAAAACAACCATATTAATTTTACTACACCTACAACCAAGGTCTTATTTTCTTCAGTTTTATATGTAGAACCAGTCAGTCACTGGTTTTGTAATCAACGAAAACAATGCTGTCTCATTTCCTCGTGTGTTTTAATATTCTACGTATTATTAATTAATTGTATTGCTCATTTTGCACACATGAACATTAATTCAATAAAAAAGACATTCAGTAATAAACAATAATGAATCTTTTTTACATAAGAGAAATGACGCTGTTTACACGATTAGGCATGTCGTCTGCACGTCGGTGGGCCGTTCAAACCCGTCGAAATTCAAGTTTCCGCCGTCAAAATTTTCATTTTTTTTTTTTTTTCTGTGTTCCAATAAAATACGTTGAATTAAAAACTCACGAAATTTGAGAAGCTACTATACGACATTTAACCCTTCAATATGTCTTCAAAGAGACCACGATGCAGAGAAAGTGGTGCTAGTGCTTCCAAGCATAAGCACAAGTCACTATCTATCCAGGAAAAGGGTGAATTTCCATGGTCCGGCACCGGTCAGGTCCCGAGGTTGCCGGACTAGAGAGGTACAACCTGTAATAACTTCAAGTCAACACAATATTCTCATTCTGTAAACAACAAAAATGGTTCAAAACATTTAAATTAGCTTTGTTGAACATTGAAATGCTTATGTACTGTGACAAGCTTAGATGCCTTTTCCTGTCCTAAGCAATTTCTTACCTTTGAGTGTACAAATCCATATGTGGAAAAAATTCTCTCAACCCCTGCTGATGATGCAACAGCTGCAAATAATTGCCTAGGAACATCCATTACATTTTCTGTCATATCATTGGCAAAATACTGCCACCAAGCAAGGGGTGAGAGAGATTTTACAACATCTTTACTAAAATAGACCTCTTTAAATGGTGCACTTCTTCCATGGAAGGACATTAATGTTGAAAGGAAATGTGGAAGAGACTCGCACACATACTGTTCTGCAATGTCTCGCTGCTCAGTTGTCAGATGTCTGCTTTGATACCTTGGATCTATCACATTAGCTAGAAAATGGGCAGGTGTCAATGCTACTTTGATTCTTTTTTCAAAATTATCCATATCCTTCTTCTCTGTTAAATACTCCTTAATATCAGTTTTCAGTTTTACCCAGATTTGTACAGCATCATTAATAGGGTATGTTCTCTCTGGACACAGTCCAATGCCACAGCAATAGGCTTAAGTTTATCTAAATAGTCTTCTGCAGTTCTTTTTAATGCCTTATCATTAACTTTCTTTTCAATTTTCTTATCAATGTCTTCACTATTTTCTTTGCACACTTTGACAAGGGTCTCCCAGTTTTTAAATAAGATTCAATAGAATCTGTCACTGTGTTCCATCGTGTGTCTGGTGGCATTACTAGCATTGTTCCTCCTGCTCTTCTATACAAAGATCCTGGGATGTGATGATTTCTGAATTTCAATAGTATTTATTATCTTAGGTAACAATATATTTCATGTAAATATATACATTAATAATGAGACCTTATGATATGATCAAAGTTTTGCAAAACTGGAGAGAACAGACTATAGTACAGTACATAATTATGTAAATCCAAATAATGTTATTAGCCTGCTGCACTGCATATACTTTTCAGTCATGTAGAATAAAAAGAGAAAACAGTTATTAGTAAAAAAATCATTTTGATTTAAATCATGATTTTTTTACTCTAATTTAAATCGATTTAAATCATGTGATTTAAATCATTTGATTTTAATCATAACAACCCTGGTTAAAATACTGTTATATTAGTGATATTCTATTCATACTGTGCTTGATATAATACATTCAAGGAAATGTAATATTTTTGCAACTACAATGCTGATGTCAACACAAGCGTGGTTACAGCGAGACTGACTAACTGAGGGTGCGCGGGAATGCGGGGTGGTGCGGGCGATGTGTGTGTGCAGTGTGTGGTGTCGCGCGCGATTTCAATAATGTATATTCCTTTGAATGTATATTCCTCCAGCGGCAATCCGCGTATTTGCAAATCCGTGTAAGTTTAACCTGCGTATGTTAAGGGCTGACTGTATTCAACAAGTTCCCTGAAAATCTCTTAATTTTATACCGTATTACTCATTATTGTGTCATCCATCATGCCACAAGTTGACTTGTTTCATGAACTATACATGTACGTGTAGTGATCTCTTGGTGAGGGGGGGGTGTGCAGTTGGTATCTCACACCATATGAGAAGGACTGATTTGCATCAGCTTACAGTTGCCATTTAGGGATTTTTCCAAAGCAATTATCCAATAGTACTGTATTTGGGATGAAATAAGTGGGTGTTAAAGCTTATTGTATTGATTTTGTGTACACCCACTAAAAAATTATTCGGCACCTGTGTCATATTTTCCGGCATGTTTGTGGTGTAGATTAATACAGTACAGTACAGTATAACCTTTTTCTTTTTTCTGTTCTTATTTTGTCGCCCTCCAAGCCCCGTTGTGGGTCGTTTGACCTGTGCCCGGGTGGGTAATTCCTGTAAAAGAATAAAATAAACAAATAAAAATAAAATATAAATAAATAAAATAAATACAGTACTCCCTCTTTATCGACGGGGGTTACGTTCTGTAGACGGCCGTCGATAAAGAAACCGTCGATACCGTGATGGTTACGTAATTTTTCTAACTATTATTAGCATATGTTGAATAAATGTACCTTTAAGCATTAATGCATTTCCTTTACACATAACCTTAAATAATAGTGTATAAATAATAATATAATAAGTGGACAAAAATACTAGCAAACTTACGATTTCATTTATTGAAGTGAACATCGGTCCTTACAGTAAACAATACAGTGTACAGTATATACAAGTGTGATGATTGAGGCTTATTAAAAGCCTGACCAGTCAGATGAGTATGATGAGTCAAGGTCTGCATCTTCTTGAGGGGTGTGGGCAGGTACTGCGTCTTGTTGTTGTGAGGTGCCGGCAGCTTCTACGTCTTGTTGTTGTGAGGTGTCGGCAGCTTCTGCCTCCTGTTGCAGGATGCCGGCAGGTTCGGCGATGGCAGGCACTCGGCGACTGAAGAAGTTGGTGATGGTGGTCTGTGCTTTCTTGCTTCTCATTTCCCTCTGCAGTTCTATATATGGCAACATAACATTTTCAATAGCTCTCTTTGCTTTAAGGGACCTATCAAGGGAGGGATCAATGTCATAGAGACGAGCAGAGAGGGCCTTACTCATTCTTATTACTTCACCAAGATTATCTAAAGTTAAGTTCTTATTTTCATCATCACTCACTTCATCTTCTGTTTCATCCTGCAGCTCCACTAATTGTTCTAGTTCATCACTTGTAAATGGATCCCCAACATTTCCCAATAACTCTTCTTGCACCTCTGCCGCTGTTAAGTCAGAGAACCCTTCACCTCCAACTTCATTTGCCATAGTTATTATGTTGCGTAACTGAGGCTCGGCTGTTGGGAACCCTGTGAATGTTGGGACAATTTCAGGCCACAATTTTTTCCAACATGATCGGACACAGTTCTGCGACAGTTCATTGTGGCTTTCAGCGATGAAGTTTATGCACTGTGCAATATCAAATTTCTTCCACATTTCTCTGGGTGTCACATCAGCATCCTTATCAAGGCACTCACGAATCATGCTGAAAGTCTTCTCTGCATATTTAGCCTTAAACACGACAATGACTCCCTGGTCCATTGGCTGGATGATGGAGGTGGTGTTTTTTGGCAGGAAAACCACCTCAATGTTGGGGTGGGTAGTCTTGAGTTCTTCAGAGTGGCCAGGGCAATTATCTAGATATAATACCACTTTGAACTCCATGCCAAGTTCATCCAGATAATTTTTCACCTCTCTAGCAAAGCAGTTTTTCAGCCAATCCACGCACAAATCAGATGTCATCCACGCTTTCTTGTTGTTCCTATAGAAAACTGGTAGCAAGTTCATGTTTTTATTTTTGAGAGCCCGAGGTCGTGCGGCAGTGTATAACAACATGGGCTTAATCATATGCCCTGCCGCATTCCCACATAGCATCACTGTCACTCGGTCCTTCGCAACTTTAAATCCAGGGGCACTTTTTTCCTCTTTAGAGATGTAGGTTCGGCGTGGCATCTTCTTCCACCATAGGCCTGTCTCATCAGCATTAAAAACTTGTTCCGGCCTATAACCCTTTTGTGCTATGTGGTTAGCAAACTCTGCAGGGTATGCTTCCCCTGCCACAGTGTCTGCTGATGCTGCTTCGCCAGTCACTTTTATATTATGCAGCCCATAACGATGTCTGAATTTCTCGAACCATCCTTTGCTAGCTGCAAATTTTTTCAAATTGTCACCATCACCCTGATTATCACCATCACCCTGATTATCACCATCACCCTGATCATCACCATCACCATCACCATGATCATCACCTTTAGAAAACTTATCATAAAGTTCCTTAGCTTTCTGCCTAATAAATTTCGAGTCAAGTGGTATGCGGCGGCGGTTTAGGTCCTCTATCCAAATGTTCAGTGCTTTTTCCATTTTAATGAGGGCATCATCACGCACATGGCTTGTCACTTTTGATGTCACTGGTGCACTTGAAGCTAAAGCGTGCTTCAGATCCTTTGCACGTCGTTTAATTCCACGCACACTGGATTCGTTGAGCCCAAAGTGGCGGCCAACAGCTGCATAGCTCATACCGCTGTCGAGTTGTTTCAGCACTTCATTCTTCTCATTCAGCGTCAGCACTCGTCTTGCCCTCTTAGGTGTAGATCCAGAGGGAGCAGCAGGTCGTTTGGGAGGCATGGTGATATAAATTGATGTGATGAACCACCAGCAAAAGTTGAAAATCAAAGACTGTTGCCCACGCGGCTTGGCTGATGTTTGTGTTCAGGGAAGGCGGGCCGCGGGTAGACGCTAGTCACGCCACTAGTGCCGCCTAGCGGCGAAAGTACAAATAAGGCCCGCAGAGTTCAAATAAAGCCAAAATAAAAATCCGGCTAAATAATCCGTCGATAATCGAAACCGTCGATAAAAAATCCGTTGATAAAGAGGGAGTACTGTACTGTATTGTATTATGCGTAAAGGTGCGAATAAATTTTAGTGGGTGTACATTAAAGCCCTCATAACACCATCTGTGAGAATTACTACACCACGTGAGGCCTCATAACACCATCTGTGAGGAATTACTACCATGGTCCTCATAACACCATCTGTGAGGGAATTACTACACCACATGGTCCCTCATAACACCATCTGTGCGGTAATGCAGAGGAACAGCACAAGCTCCTGCTGGACTTGAAGCAGAAGGGAGGTCGAGAAGAGGCAGGGACAGGTGCACATGGGTTATACTCAGGGGGAGGTAGTGGAAACAAGTGTGCCGACGCACAGGGCCAGGGGCAGCAGTGCACCCTCACCCCTCAACCCCCCCCCCCCACCGGGCATGCAGCTCAGCCTGCGGACAGAAGGAAGAACGGCGCCCGTGTAAACAATGAAATTTTTAACCACACCTGCAAAAATACAGTGTATATACACGTCTGCAACTTCTACAGAATGTGGGTGGGCGGGTTTTATTACTAAATGGGCGTTCATGATAAGAGGGAGGAGTTTGAAACACTACTAAGAGTACACCAACCAGATATTGTAGGAGTTGTAGAACTGTTGTACAAGAACAGGAGAATCGACCCAGAGGAATGTGAGTTCAGTATTGCTGGATATGACTCATTTACGAACCTAACTCAAGAATCCTGCAGGAGGGGTGTGGTTATCTACGCTAGGCAAGACCTTAGAGCCAGCCAGGCGAGGGTACAGGGAGAGGATGTCTTTGAAGAGTCCAAGTGGTGTAAAATTAAATTAAAGGGAGGGGACTTACTTATCGTCGGGTGTATCTACAGATCCCCGAACTGTAGCCCACTAAATCAAAGGAACTTAAGAACCTTAATAAACAATGCGGCGATGCTCAACCCCAGCCACCTCCTTATCATGGGGGACTTTAACTATGGCGACATCGACTGGAGAAACGAGTCCACCCCGAATGACTTGAATAATCCTGCTACTCTTTTTGTAGAAACTCTGAGAGATAATTTTCTGTTCCAACATGTGAGAGACCCGACACATTACAGAGGGGAGCAAACACCCAAGCCACTTGACCTCATCATAACAAACGAGGAGGGTATGGTGGCCAAACTGGAACACCTTGCCCCAGTTGGCACCAGTCACCATACAGTGTTGTCATTCAGATTTAACTGTTACCTAGTTCAAGATAAGGCCAGGCCAAGGTGCAAATATTACAAGGGAAATTACAATGGGATGAGGGAAGAGATGAGGGGTATCAACTGGCCTGACTTATTAAGGTACAAGAACGCAGACACTACGCTGAATATCATAACTAGTAAAATGACCCATTTGATCGATAAATATATACCCAAGACCAAACCCAGTGCTTCTAGGAATACGAGGGGATCCCTACACATGAACCATGCGGCGGTCGACAAAATTAAGAAGAAAACCCAGAAATTCAAGACGTGGGTTGGGTCAAACGATGAGCAAGACAGGAGGATGTATGCAAGAGCCAGAAACCAAGCAAAGATAGAGTGTAGGAGGGCTGAAAAGGAGTTCCAAAGGCTGGTTGCACGCGAGGTCAAGTCAAACCCAAAGGCGTTTTACCGCTATGCAAAGTCGAAATTGAAAACGCGAGTAGGAGTATCAGACCTGAGGCTTGAAGATGGTAGTTACGCAGATTCTGACCAGGATAAAGCTGAGGCATTGAACAGCTTCTTTTCCTCAGTGTTCACAAGAGAGGATGCAACTAACCTTCCTGCGTTTGAGGACAGACGGTTCGACACAGCACTGACCCACATTGTGTTCACAGAAGAGGGTATTAGAAATAAACTGTCCAGGCTAAAGGTCCATAAGAGTCCTGGACCTGACATGGTGCATCCTAGAGTGCTAAGGGAGCTGTGCAACGAGCTTGCAGAGCCCCTGAAGATTCTGTTTTGTAAATGCCTGGATGAACAAATGGTCCCCAGTGAATGGAAAGTGGCTTATGTGAGTCCTATCTTCAAGAAGGGCGATAGGCACTCCACGAACAACTATAGACCGGTGAGCCTGACCAGCATAATATGTAAAGTACTTGAGAGTATTATCAGAGATGCAGCGATGGAACATCTACTACGAAACAACCTTGTAAAAGATTGCCAACACGGTTTTATGCCGGGGCGCTCTTGCTTGACACAATTGCTCAAGGTATTGGATATTTGGACCCATATTCTAGAACGGGGTGGTAATATCGACAATATTTACCTAGATTTTGCCAAGGCTTTCGACAGTGTACCCCACGAAAGGCTGAAAATCAAACTGGAAGGGTACGGAATTCGGGGAAATGTCCTAGCGTGGATAGAAGACTTTCTACATGACCGCAAGCAATGTGTGGTGATTAATGGCACGAAATCGTCATCTGTACCTGTAACAAGTGGGGTACCGCAGGGTAGTGTATTGGGCCCGCTGTTGTTTGTTTGTTTCATAAATGATATGCCTGACGTTGTACACTCCTCCATACAAATGTTTGCCGATGGCGCCAAGTTATTTCGGGAAATTAAGAACCAAGCGGACTGTGAAGAGCTGCAGAAGGACCTCTGTGGGCTCCAGGAATGGTCGAAGGAATGGCTGCTGAGATTCAATGTCACGAAGTGTAAGAGGATGCACCTGGGGCGTACCAACGGTAAGGAGGCGTACCATATGTCCCAACGGGATGAAGAAAATGTACTAGTTGAGACTGTGTGTGAGAAGGACCTAGGTGTGTATGTTGACAATGAGCTGAAGTTCTCGGGCCATTGTGAGAAGAAGGTAAATCAGGCAAATAAATTATTGGGTCTTATAAGAAGGTCGTTCAGATATCTAGACGGTCCGTCCCTCGTGACGATCTTCAGGAGTGAAGTGCTTCCCCATCTGGAGTACTGTCACCCCATCTGGTCCCCGAGATATGCTAGGGACTGTCAGTTGGTTGAAAATGTTCAAAGGAGGGCCACCAAGCTGGTGCCTGCACTTCGGCATCTCAGCTACCCTGCGAGATTGGAGCGCCTGAACTTGCCTAGCTTATACTACAGACGGGCAAGGGGGGACCTAGTTGAGGTTTATAAGCATCTCAGGGGGCACTACTCAGTTGAATGTCCTTACTTGGAGCTGGCGGACGCTCGCCCCACAAGGGGTCACAGCTCAAGATTGAAGAAGCCGCAAGTCCGGAAAACCGTGAGGGCAAACTTTTTCGGAGTGAGGGTTGTAAACTCTTGGAACAATCTACCAGAAAGTGTTGTGACGGCACCGAGTGTGAGCTCTTTCAAGAGAAGACTTGACCAACACTGGAGCGGGTTCAGGTACATTCAGGAGCGGTGCATGCCCAGTATTGCCAACAGTGCGTGAGCAGAGGCGTGAGCCCAGGAGCGGCGAGCCGACCTTTTAGTGAAAGAATATAAAGGAAAGAGTCGTGACCCGATCGCTGGCGGCTAACAAGCCGATCAGTGGCGAGGATAAAAAGTAAAAGTAAAGGTCCTTCATAACACCATCTGTGAGGGAACTACTACACCACATGAGTTCCTCCTAACACCATCTGGGAGGGAGTTACTACACTACATGTTTGCTGTTCAACACCTACATTAATCTGTATGTTCACTGTATGTTCCTTTACCTTTCTCTAATGAAGGCTTTTGTTAAACCACTAATGTATGTAATAAGTCATTTATGTCCAGTGTATATTTTCAGCCTTCGGGCTGCAGGACTTTTTTAATAAACCGTTAATTATTATTACACACACACGCACGCAGGCACGCAGGCACACACATATTAAGACAACTAGCATCCAGTGAGGGTCTTGTTGTGTGACTGCATGGAGGTGAATTAAAGGATCAGCTGTTGAGGAGGTTATCGCTCGGCATCACTGGTGCATGTTACCACTCCTTTCCACTCCATCTCTCTAATTAATCACACCTTTCTGCTTTCTCACTCCATATTTTAAAATGTTATGTAATGTAATGTTGAAGGGATACAACTTTGCTCATTTATACTTTACTTATCACAATCTCTCTAAAATACTTTAAGTTTCGTGTTTATTCAAGACATCTTCAGGTCTTGAGACCCACTAATCCCCAGCCACCCAAGAAAGTGTGAACTGACATTCCATCAGAAGGTCAGTAATATGAGACCACTAATTCCCCACCCTACCTCAACCAGACATTGAGTCAGGTCTGGTCCCTCCCCAAAATACTTGAGTTTTTGTCTTTATTCAAGACATTTTCAGAATATGCTCTCAATTTTCGACTTCGGAAAATTTTTTCCCAAAGCCGGAATTTTTTTAAATTCCGGCTTTGAGAATGCTTTTCCGAGCTAATTTCAATTCCTGCTATCAGAGAGTTTCGGCTTTGAGGGATTCCGGCTAACGAAGATATTACTGTACTGTATTTAGATATTATTCACCGAGGCACTTTTTAGGAGTCAACACTTGACATATGACATTGGGTAAGGCGGTGGTGGTAGTAGAGGCAGATAGGAATCCCTCCCTCCCGTGACTCACCGCTACTCGTGAATCCTCCTCTTCCACCTGCCTGTACACCCACCCATACCTTTACACTACCGCCCCTCATGTTCTCATCGCACCCGCACCCGCCCATAGACACCCACAATGCCTGCCTAGTACAGATGCCCACTTGCAGCATAGAATCCCCATTTTTTTCAACTTCCCTCCTGAATTTTCCCAGTGAGTTGAAGATCACTAAACCAAACAATTGCAGATCATTTAATAACCAAGGGTGCTAGAAATGTTAAATTGATAAACCGAATATTGCCAAGTGAACAAATGCTAAACGGCGCATCCCTGTACAGTAACTGCATTTTTAAACATTTAAACAACAAACATTACAAGCAACTGCTCTAGTAACGTTTGTTTGTAAGAAGCCGTAGTTAACACTGAAAGATATTTTAATGTTTTTAAAGGTACCGGTACGTGTAGGGACTCCCATAATATGACTGGTGTAAACACTGACCTGAGGATGAGTTCAGTAACAGTCATCCTTCTGGATAAAATTAGAGGTTGACCTTTTATACCTGTTGTATAAGATGACCCCAAGTTTTGAACAGAAAGATTGGAGACTCAAAGGTGGACTTACAAGCTGCAATATGTGGTACCTAGATTTTGCCATGGTTGAGAATAAAACTGGAAGGGAATGGGATTTGGGATAGTGTCCTAGCATGGATTGAAGACTTTCTTCATGACTGCAAGCAATGTGTGGTGATTAATGGCTTGAAATCGTCATGTGTAACCGTGACAAGTGGGGTACCACAGGGCAGCGTACTGGGCTCTTGGTTTTTGTTTGTTTCATAAGTGACATGCCAGAAGCTATATACTCCTCCATTCAAATGGTTGTGGATATTGCCATATTATTCAGGGAAATGAAGTACCAAACAGACTGCGAAGATCTACAGAAAGATTCCTGTCAGCTTCAAGAATGGTCGAAGAAATGGCTGTTTATATTTAATGTCATAAAGTGTAAGAGGATGCACCTAGGTCATATCAACAGTAAGGAGGCGTATCATATGTTCCAATGGGACGAAGAAACTCCATTAATAGAGACCGAATGTGAAAAGGACATGGGTGTGTTTATTGACAATGAAATGAAGTTCTCGGGCCATTTTGAGAAGGTGAATTAAGCAACTAAACAAGTAGGGCCCTCTTATAATGATCTTCAAGAGTGAGGTGCTTCCTCATCTGGTCCCCGAGGTATGCTAAAGACTGTCAGTTGGTTGAAAATGTCCAAAGGAGGGCCACCAGACTGATGCCTGCCTAACGGCACCTCAATAACCCAGAGAGATTAGAGTGCCTGCAACTACCTAGCTTCTACTATAGACTTGCAAAGGGGGGGACTTAATTGAAGTTTATAAATATTTCAGAGAGCACTATTCAATTGTGTGTTAATACCTGGAGCTGGCAGATGCCTGCCCCACTAGAGGTCACAGCTCAAGGTTGAAGAAGACAAGTCCAGAAAACTGTGAGGGAAAACTTTTTCAGAGTGAGAGTTGTGAGCTCTTTCATGACCAGACTTGACCACCACTTTTGCAGATACAGATATATTCAGGAGACAGTGCTTACCAAAAGTGTTTAACAGAGACATGACCAACTGCCCAAGCAGCTAATGAGCTGATCAGTGGTGAAGAGGATAAAAGTAATGAAGTTTTTCCTGCCCAGCTTGCTCTGGGTTTATTGATATTTACATGTCTTAGGGTTGGCTTTAATCAGTTTAAAAGATTTAGTAATTGTTACTTTCTCATACTATGAACATTTTATATTTGACATACAGGGTACTGTATATTTTCCTCTCATAGGCCCCATGCCTATTGGTTCCATAAACAGCAAACTTTAAGCAATTAACAAAACATATAATGAACTTTGAGTTAATTGAGAAATACTGTACAGTGGTCCCTCGGTTAACGAGCACAATCCGTTCCAGCAGGTTGCTCGTTAACCGAAAATCTCATTAACCAAAGCCATTGTTTCAATGGATTTTTGGGTAATTGGTTCCAGCTCACCGAAAATTGCCTAAATTATTATTTTTTCTTAGAAATGGACACTTACCTTGAGGTGTGTATGTAGAAGGCTCCTGGATGATGATACTGATGTGAATTTGAAGTGGGAGGTGGAGGAGGAGAAGGGAGAAGAGAAGGAAGTGGAGGTGGAGGAGAAGCATTTTACTGCTTCTTGGAAGGTGAGTCACCTTCCATGAAAATGTCAGGAACCTCTGGACTGACAGATTCTCCACCATGAACATCCTCTCTCCTTCTTGAAGTGGAAGGCTGAGGGCTAGCATCATCCTCTCCTTGAAGTGGAAGGCTGAGGGCTAGCATCTTGTTCCCTCTGCCTTTTACTGAAGAAAGTCAATTGTGGTCTGTGGGGCATCTCTCCTCCTCACCATTAACTTATGTTTAAAGGAGGAGACCATTGAGTCCTCAACATGACACAAAGTTAGTTCAGTTTTTTCCACATCTGGGTGCTTTGAAGCCAGTTCCCTGAACTTCTTCCAGTGGTAAATCACATCTTTCAACTCTTTAGTTGACATATGTTCATCACTTTCAATTTCCTCCTCACCACTGTCAGCCTCTAACATCTCATCCAGTTGCTTCAAGTCATCAGGAGTAAGTTCCTCCTCATGAGACAATTGAGGGATCTAGTGGAGACTTCTTGCCATGATGACACAATCAATTTTACAGCCTCCAGGATGTTGAATTGTGTCTTCCAGAACTGTTTCAGTGTTAGTTCAGGATCATTGGAAGTTGCCTGATGACACCTCCTAAACATTTTCTTCATGTACAACTTCTTGAAGTTGCTGATCACATTCTGGTCCATTGGCTGTATGATTGATGTAGTGTTGGGAGGCAAAAACAACACTTTTACGAAGTCAAATTGATACTCCAAAGTTCTGGCAAGTTCAGGGTCATGACCAGGAGCATTATCCATGAGGAGAAGAGCCTTTAAAGGGAGTTTATTGGTGGTTAGGTAGCTCTTGACAGAAGGGCAAAACACATCAACAGCCCATTCATTAAAGAGCTGTCTTGTCACCCATGCCTTACGGTTGGACTTCCAATAAACTCCAAGCTTTGTTCTTACCACTTTCTGTTGCTTGAACACCCTGGGGTTTTCAGAGTGGTAGACAAGCATAGGCTTCAGTCGGAAATCCCTGAAGCATTGGCACCAAGCAATAGAGTGAGACGGTCTTTCATGGGTTTATGCCCAGGTAAAGAGGCTTCATCTCTGGTGATGAATGTTCTTTTGGGCATCTTTTTCCAGAACAGCCCAGTTTCGTCCACATTGAACACTTGCTGTGGAAGAAAATTTTCTTCTTCCATCAGTTCTTTAATTTCCACTAAAAACTTTGCTGCCTCTTCCTTATCAGCACTAGCAGCTTCACCATGCCTAACAACACTGAAAATGTCACTTCTTTTCTTTAATTTTTCGAACCAGCCTTTGCTGGCCCGAAAATCTTCAAATTCTGTGCCTGAAGAACCAGGTTGATTTGTCTTTAAATGTTCGTATATCTCCCTGGCTCTTTCACAAATGAATTCAGTAGAAACTGAATCACCTTTCATCTGTTTTTCCCTAATCCAGATGAGAAGTAACCTCTCAGTTTCTGCAATTACGGATCTACTTTTAAACACTCTGGTAGATTTGTCTCTCACTTTCACTTCTTTAAATTTGTCTTTCTGTGCAAGAATTGTCGACACAGTTGATGTCGCCATGCCATATTCTTTGCATAGCGCATTTGTTCTAATGCCTTGTTCATGTTTTCTTATAATTCCCTGCTTGGTTTGGATTGAAATCACCTTTCTTAATCTCTTAGGCCCCATGCTGGATTCAAACAATGTCAACACATGATCATTTAGGTATAAACTTGCTGTAAATCAAGAATATTTTCTTTAAAATAACACTGCACTGCGCTATATATTGTCAATATGTAAAATAAATTTCAAAATGACCAATAATTTGCTTGGAAACACAGAAAAAAGGGTTTAGTTGAAGAGTCTCAAGCAAGATGTTACCTCCACTGAAAACAGAGAGAGACTAACGCTTGTTTGCTGTGTTAAGAGGCTGGATGGCACGCATAAAACTAGTCACTTTACCTTCAATTATGTTCAATAATTGTTAAAATGACTAAAAAAGTTAATATTAAACTTTTAAAATTATTGAATAGTATAAACTTCTTGATATTTACTAAAATAGTAAGGAATTTAAGCCCTAGAACCGATTACTGTATTGGCGGACTAATACTACAGCTGGTTGACCGCCAAGTGCAAGCGAAAACTTGTTGAGGTCGGCTCGTAAGAAACTCGTTAACCGAGGGATTGCTTGTTAACCGAAGTTAAGAATCTTATGGGAGGTAACTCGTTAAACCGAAATCTCGTTAACCGAGGCGCTCGTTAACCGAGGGATCACTGTACATACATTATAACATTCATGTTTTTGTAACATTACAGCTATGTTTGTTGACAGTGGCTCATCTCTTCATATTTTTGTTGTTTTCATATGTTTTGAGAAACAGCCTGCAAGTTAGTAAACCAGCCAAGGTGCCCAGGAAAGTCATTAATAGGGACATGAAAACGAAAGTGATATGAAGGGTTGAGGCAAGTGAGCGTCAGGTCGATGTGGGCTAGTCTACCACGTCCTTGGTTGCAATAAAGGTTTCCCGCACAAGGAATAAGCTGCTGGAGACAATTGAGAGCCGACTGAGCATGTGGGTGGAAGACCAGAACCAGTGCCATATGCCTTATACCAGCTTATTATTATGCAGAAGCCAAGAAGCCTTCTTACCTACCTACAGGTGTAGGAGCACGAAGGTAGGATCCTCAGTGGAAAATTTCACTGCCAGTCGAAGCTGGTTTGAGAAATTTAAGCATTGTAGCAACCTGCACAGCATCCGTCTCACAGGCGAATTTGCAAGTGCTGATGAAAAGGCAACCCTTGATTTCCCTGACACATTTAAACAGGTTGTTCAGCAAGGAAAATACTCACCAGAACTCCTTGAGAAACAAATACTGACAAATTTGTTGCACTAAATTGAACTTTCACTAAAAGGAAATCCATTATAAGGATTTTTTTTGGGGAATAGCCTACCCGGGCACAGGTCATCGATTCAATGGGGCTTAGGGGGCAAAAAAATTTGAGTAAAAATAAATTAAAAAGAGAAAAGAAAAAGATTACATTAATCTACACCGCGAAGATACTGGAAAACCCGCTTTTTGAAGTGAGACAGATTGTATGAGTATGGAAACACAGAAGGAGGCAGAGCATTCCACAGTTTGGCTGTGTGAGGAAAGAAGGATGTACAGTATGGTCGGGATATATCGCGACTTTATATAACGATTTTTTTATATCGCGGCTACCAAAATTATCAAAATTTTCTTATATATATATATATATAGCGTTAATTTTTTTTATTTCGCGGGGGAACTCAGTTATGAAATATTTCAAATGTACCGCCATGGCAAACAAATGCGTTATTTGCTCACCAGAGGCGCCACCGTGGCTGCTCACTCACACATTCACGCTCGCCCGCTCAGTCTTTCTGAGTGAGTGACGAGAAAGCAGCCGACTCTGCTGCAGCTTACGACTTGTAAGGTGAGTGTAAATGGGTTTCTAGTGACGTGTGAAGTGAAGAAAATGGAAAGCTTAATGGAAAAGATTTGATACTGTAAGTAATATTTTTGGTGTCGTTTATGGAGGTGTGGGATTGTCAAGTGAGGGTGGCAGTGTGGCGTCTGGTGTTCCCAGGATGGTGCGTCAGCTGCCAAGTCTGGTGTTCCCAGGATGGTGCGTCAGCTGCCAAGTCTGGTGTTCCCAGAGTCTAGTGTTCACTGGTGCTTTAGTTAGTAAGAAAATAACTCGTTAAGTCAAGTTTAGTAACTCTTTTGGGCCTTCAGAACCTAACCCTATTTTCCCATTGATTACATGTATAATTATATATCGCGATTTAGTATATAGCGAACATCGTTGGACCCTATCTCGCGTTATGTCCCCACCCTACTGTATTGTAATGGGTTATTCTAGTGTGACCGACATCAACAGAGAAACAGTGGGCACCGCGGGCAAGCCGTGTGTTATGAGCCCACGGCCTTGCCGGCGGTACACAGGATGCCAGATCCACCGAACATTGCCCATTAAAGTACCTGTAAAAGAGAGAGAGTGAAGCAACATTGAGGTGAAGAGGAAGGGAAGAAGGATTCCACTAGGCAACAAATTAAAAAAAAAAAAAAAATTCCGTAACATGGTTGAGAGCAGCTTCCTATTGGTAATTTTGAGGTGCTGATTTCATATCAGGCAATAAAAATTCTCTGGCACGTACAGTTTATTTGTTATACAAAAAAATTAAATCTTACAAATACAAAAGCTGAAATATTTTATTTTTCCTGTAATTCCTGTTACATTTCTTCCACATCATCACTAAAATTCAATAAAGAATGAAAACAATCGTAAGAAGACACAAAAAATATTACATTAGCCTCTGTATGGGCATTTGATATGTTATTTCATCCTCTTATGTGTTGTATTGTCCTCCGATTGTAAACATCAGCAATAGTCCCCCATTATGGTAGGATCCCATCAACCTTGGTACCTTTCCTCCATACGTCTGATGTCCTGATGAAATCACTCTTCCTGTTCACCACTAACCTCCGCCAGATTCTCAGGAAAAAAAGTCCAAGTGTGAGTGTAGGAGGTGAACTTTCAGAGACATCCTGCATCCTAAGTTTTTGTAGTTTTTTAAGAGTTCCTCTACAAGTTGGCAATAGTTTTCTTCCTTCTTGTTTCCAAGAAACCCCTTGACTACAGATGTGAAGGATTTCCATGCAGCTAGCTCATTTTCATTCATTTTGTTTTCAAAGTCATCATCACGAAGTAACTTTCTTATCTGTGGGCCAACAAAGATACCCACTGTGACTTGAGCATCGCCGAGCTGTGTGAGTTTTCCCCTCAAGTACACGAACCCATCACCTTGTTTGTCCACAGCCTTCACAAAATTATTCATTAGTCCCAGCTTGATGTGTCAAGGAGGTAGAAGTACATCGTTTGGGTCTACCAAGGGAGTATATATAATGTTGCCTTTTCCTGGAACAAACTCTTCTCTCTTTGGCCAGTCCTTTGTGTTGTAGTGTTTTTCTGTTGCTCTGCTGTCCCATGAACACAGAAAACAGCAATATTTCGTGAACCCTCCTTGAAGGCCGAGTAGAAGGGCTATATAACCTTCAAGTCGCTGCAAATCTGCCATCTATGCTCCTTGTATTTAATAGCGGTCAGTATTTCTCCATACTATCATACGTTTCCTTCAAACCTACAGAATGCGCTACTGGAACCGAGGGCTTCTGGTTCCCATTATGCAACAGTACTGCTTTCAAACTAAACTTGGAGGAATCTATGAAAAGCTGCCATTCCTTTGAACATAAGAACATAAGTAGTCTGCAATAGGCCGGTTGGCCTGTGCATGGCAGCTCCTGTCGAGAGTTACTACCACTCTCTATCATCCATGAATCTATCTAGCCTCCTTTTGAAACTTTCCAGAGTTCCAGCACTTACTACAAAGTTGCTAAGCTTGTTCCACTCGTCCACCACCCTATTTGTGAACCAGTTCCTTCCTATCTCCCTCCTAAACCTAAACTTATCCTACTTAAATCCGTTGCTCCGAGTCCTATCCTGCTCGGATATTATAAGAACTTTATCTATATCCCCTTTATTGATTCCTTTCACCCACTTAAATACTTCTATCACATCTCCCCGCACTCTTCGTCGTTCTAGGGAATGCAAGTTAAGTTTCTTTAACCTATCCTGATATGAAAGGTTTCTAAGTCCCGGAATCATTTTCGTCATTCTTTGCTGCACCGACTCTAGTGAATTGATATCCATTCTATAATAAGGGCACCAGAACTGAGCCGCATAATCGAGGTGCGGCCTGACTAGCGCAAGATATAGTTGCAATAAGACCTCTGCACTCTTATTACTTACACTTGTAGATATAAAACCCAATACTCTGTTCGCCTTATTTCGAACATTAACGCACTGTTTTCTAGGCCATAGGTCCGGGCTTACAAGTACCCCTAGGTCTCTTTCACAAGTCGACTTCTCTAGGTTGATGTTGTTAAGGCTGTATACATTGTCAGTATTTGTTCTCCCAACTCAGACAGCGGTCCATCTACATCAGTACACTCACAGAGGGAATCCTGCTTACTGTAGAATGAAGACAATGTAATACTGTATTTCTTTTCCTAAAAACAGAAATTCTTATCTGTTTCACTACCAAGTTCCATTCCTGCAGTCTGATGTTAAAAGTTCCGCTTGCTGTTTCGACAGACGGAGATCACGCACAAGATCATTAACGTTCATTTTGTTCAATAAGACGTGGTTCATTGGCAGTCTGGTCAATGAAAGGAGGATCAGGGGATGATTCTGGGATTTCTTCCTCAATTTCCTCATCCGAAGTTGAGAGGTCTTCCAAATTAGCCGGTGGTGTAGGTATAGGGAGGCCTTATTGCCGAAGGTACATTTGGATACTCAATTTGGTGAATTAACACAGCTTCGGCATTGTATTCTCTCCATTCTCTTGTTCAGTATTGCTAACCTTGCATTTAATAATAATTAGACCTGACTTCTACACATGTGCGACCACGACCTGCCCGGACTGACGCACTCTTAAGAATAGATAAAAAAAAAAAAAAAAAAAAATTTAGATGACAACATTTTCTATACTGAATAAGTTTCAGTTAATGAATGTCGTATAATTAGAAAATTAGGGCCCTGTGTACTTCAGCTGACTACATTGTGCTGATGCGTTCAGTCACACTGTATCCATTCCTATTATTTATTACTTCACTGTACTGTATCCATTCATCATTACTTACTGTACTGTATTTCATTATAGATTTTATCAAAAAAATTTTTTTTTTTTTTTTTATCTATGTCGGATTCACGACTATGTCGACTTACTACCTGATTTGGGTCCCCAACCCCGTCGAAGTTGGGGCTCAGGTGTATATCCTTCCAACACAAGTATGTATCTTATGTTCTACACTACATATAATAATATATATCCAAAAAATGTTACATGACTGACATTTTTATTGCCCACAAGTAAGAAGTCCAAAAATCCGAACTGCTTGGGGATTGGGTGTCCGATTTCGGATTTTCCGGATTCTCATGCACTTTAAAATTCAAATTTTAGAAATAAAGAAGAGGTGAATAGGTATTTTGATAGTTTATTCATTAGCAAATATATCATGCTTCATTTATCAAGATGAGCAGTTTTAATGAAAAGCCAGAATCAGAATTTTATTCTTGCCTTTTTTATATCATAACTGGATTTCCAATGTCGATATGTTCTCATTAAACAGTATGCTCAACACCACACTTAGTTTCAATTATTTCAAGTTTGCTCACCAATTCAACGGTTCTTTTTCTCTTCACACAACGGTTTATCCACTTAGAGCTGGTTGTACAGTACTCTGTAAAATGGAAAGAAGTAGACCAAAATATTGTTATATTACAATGGTATTCTATTCATACTGTGCTGATATAATGCATTCACGGAAATGTAATATTTTTGCTGAAATGACGTATGTATTGTGGTGTGAAAAAATAAGTCAGATTTAAAACAATTACTTTCGCTTTTCTTTCACAAAAGATGCTACCGAATTGCTTTTCTAATGTTATCACAAACTATTGTATTACAATAATATTCTATCCTAATTGACTTGAATAAATTTACGATACCATATTTCTGATTTTTCATTAAAATCCATCAAAATCATTTTCCTTGTCATCACTATGCACCGTAAACAGCCCCAGTCCTCCCTTGAACAGGGCTAGAGGTAACGTGTCTTTTCGAATCATTTTCAGTTAAAAACTATTACATCACACGATATTTTTACCTAAACTGCACCTGAAGAATATATTCTTGTAAATAACTAGTAGTTTTGCTGAAACGTGATGTATTTCAATGTAAAATAGATAAACATGACTAAAACAAAAGACTTTACCTAAGCCCATGTTCTTGAGATGTTACTCGCTTTATAGTTTCGTTTAAAATTCTGTTATATTACAATGATATTCTATCTCAAAGTGCTTGATATAATACATTCACGGAAATGTAGTATTTTGCTGAAATTACGACGATACAGTGAAAGTGGATAAAATCGCGAATAAAATCAATGACTTTCGCTTCTCGCCAAAAGATGTTACCATAACGCTCAATGGTTCAGTTAAAAACTGGCAATAATATTCTCCATTGACTTGAATAAATACTTGAAGAAATATACCATTTTGTTGAAACTCACCCGCTTTCAGTGTAAAGTGTCGTAATAATAAATGGTAAACAATTTGCCTTCGCATCAGAGCCAGGCACGAGCCCCAGTTTTTAGGTGAGCGTATATTTTTTCTGAAGGTTTTGTTGTTCCATCCCAAAACGTGGGTCGAACTATAAACGAGGAATATTATAATTAACAATGATTTCTTGGTCAAAATCAGGGTCGCACCTATAAAACCAGGCAGATTATATATACGTATGTTGTCAAAGTTTGATTGCTCGTTTAAAGTGGCAAACTCGTGGTCGCTTGTTGTCCCAGTAGCTGTGGCATCTAGTTACAGCCACAAGCATAAAAAAAAGCCCGCTAAAAAAAAAATTTTGAAAAGTCCCGATAACAAGCATTGCATTGACTGGATAATGCCTCCTCAATATTACCATGTAATTCAATTGATAGTAGGAACATCATAGAATCTAGTCTTATTAAATACCGCAAGCATCCAACATGAATTTGAGTAACCAGTATGTACAAGCTGGACAATTTTGTAATTAAGAAGATTTGTGATCAGAGGAGAAGGCCGGTCACTTGACCATCTGACCTGACCACCAACCGCTAGTGCTATTTAAAGATTAGTAAGGTCATTACCTAATACCTGACCATTGTGGACCTGGTCTCACCTCTGTATATATACACCTTGATTTGTATTACTCTCTCTGTCTGTACTCACCCCTGAAGATGTGAATTACTAAAGAAGTTGGGAAATTTCTGTGTTTTCTTTTTCCTTGTGTTATATATATATATATATATATATATATATATATATATATATATATATATATATATATATATATATATATATATATATATATATATATATATATATTCTATTAGCCCAATAGCACGCGGGACTTACATACAATCAGTCAATCATTATATATATATATATATATATATATATATATATATATATATATATATATTTTTTTTTTTTTTTACGGGCGAATTAGCCCATTTGGGCACAAGTCACTGACCCACATCGGGGCCTAGGGGGCAAAAATGTAATAATAATAATAATAATAATAATAATAATAATAATAATAATAAAGAACCATAAAGAAATACAAACATGAAAAAAAATCAAGAGAGAGAAACAATATATGTATGTTGTGTTGTCAAAGGTAAGAGAAACAATTGAGACCCTGCAATTGTGTGTAAAGGAGGCAGAAAGTCAGATCAGCAACCTGGGACTTGGTCACAATTTGTATGATGCCATATGGCAGCAGGGTCTACCATTAGACAACACATAATTCTTCCAATATCTTCCCAGGCAGTAGTACCTCCCTGTTTGGTAGCTACCTACTATTTGAGATCAGCACCCCAAAATTAATAAAGTGTAGCATATTTGAACCATCTTACCAAAACCTTGTCAACTAGTGTTATCAACTAAAGGAGGAGAGTTAAGAAGACAAAATCCCTTTGATTCCACCTTATCTAACAGTTGGACAGAAGAAGAGCCACCCCAGATATGAGAACATACTGTACATATAATGTTACCTATCCTGTGTAACATATTAGAACAAATGTATTATTATTGCACATAATTTGTATAGTTCCTTATGAAGACACCTTGTACAGCATATTGACAATATTTTCCTTACCCTCAGGTATGTGGATCGACTGGCTGATTCTCTCAAATCCAAACTTGCTATTGGGGATAAACTAGCCGAATCCCAAATAGCTGCCAGACAACGTAAACAAGACACTGCTGAGGAACAACGAAGCCTCATGCCAAAACTAGCACTCATCATTGACCGCACAAAAGAACTACAATCTCACATAGCGGAACATATCTCCAAGCGCTACAAAAATAGACCTGTGAACTTGATGGGTGCTTACATTAGTATGCAGTTGTGAATTACTTTGATATTAAATCACTATAAATTTTGTATGTCATTTTCATATTGCATTATAAAATACTTAGATAAAATACGTTTAATTTTCTTCATCTTTTTTTAATGATACAGTACAGTATTATGGAATATGACACAAAAAGGAAAATTATATTATTCTATGGTATCCTCCATTCTTATCAGCCTTTTCCCACTATGATGCAGAGTGACCAGAAGAATTACTAACGCGATGATTCTCCCTTCATTTACTGTCATAAGGTCACCTGTTACTGCATATAGCCTATCACCACCCATCAGCAACACCTAACTCCTCAAAAAAAAAACATTCAATGCTTTGCTCTCCTGCTATTTACAAGAACCATTGGTTCCTAGATTTTTTCTTCCTCCTCTGCTGAGAATCCTTCATCTCATCCTTCCATCTCAATCTTTACAAATTGTCAGTCCTCTCCTATTGCTTCCTACATTGTCTTGATTATCTGAGAATTTTTTGTTTGTTTCATGTACAGAAATGTATTGTACTTTATATAGTTCATAGCATTTACTTATTTTGACAAGAGCAATATTTTTTTATAGGTTTACTGTACTTGTTTAAATTTGGTAAACAAAAAAACCAATCCCTTGTCTCTTAATGTTAATTTTTTTCATAGAAAATCAAGTTTTTCATATCATAATTTATGTGTACAGTATAGTCTGGATTTACGCGGTCAATTGAACCCGTGGAGGTCCGCGTAAACGAAATAACAGAACATATGGGATTAATTGAAATAGAGACTGGGCCGACCCCAGACTACCCTTTTTCCGACAAAATACGTACATTGTAGTAAAAGTAACATCTTAATTTTATGATGGTATGCACATACAATTAATATTTAAGAGAAATACAGTCGCCGGTTAATGTCCGTTCAAATAATGGACTCAACTCCGCTTCTCTTCCCACGCCACATGGCTCTCTAATTCCCTCCTCCCTACCCACCCACCCACCCACCACCCACCTGGCACCCACCCAACGGCACCACCCACCCACCCACCCACCCACCACTCTTCCTGAGAAATGTTTAGGGGAAAAGACTAGGCTTACAGGTTTAGTGGAAGTCAATACCTCACACTAAAAGTTAGAGAATATAATTTACATTGCTGAATTTCTTAAGACAGCTAATAATTTGAATATATACGCTATATATTTTGCACAAAAGATAAAATTTTTGCTCTCTTTAATAAAATTCTTAAATTAGATCTAAAATTTGTATATCTAATGCAAATTTTAGCTTGTTTATATTCAAATTAATCACTATCTTATAAGAATTCCAGCAATGTAAATTATATTCTGGCCGGGTAATTTCTATGAATTTTATGAGCTAAAAACAAAAATCTTGAGTAAATAAACAAATTATACTTCACCAGACACAATATGTACATTGTAGTAAAAATAACATCTTAATTTTTTGATGGTATGCACACACAATTAATATTTAAGAGAAATATCAATAATGTTAGGTTTTTTAACGCTTACATTATTAGAAGAGATGGCTGGGCACACAGGGATGGGGGGGTTAGTTCCGAGGCAGAGGGCAGATTATTGGCCCTCACCTGTATCACTTGTATCACTATCCACCACAGAGGCTTGCAGGGCCTCTTTGTCAAACCCCTCAAAGTCCATATCCTCACTATCACTGACTTGGGCTGGCTGTGGTGGGTGAAGAACTCGGTAATGTTTTGTTGACTGGGCGACCTAGTGCGCACCCTGCCCGCGCCGCTTCCCGCGTAAATGATGGAATGTACCGCATAACTTATAATTGCCGGTCTGGCCAGGTGCCGCGTAAATGACCAAAGGCGAAAAGGAAATTCGCGTAAATCCAGACTATACTGTAATTGTTAGAATGTTGAAGGTGACGGGAGGAAAGTAAAGTTGTATTTTTTGTAATTGTGAACTTGTTAAAAAATAAAATTTATTTGAAATGCAGTATGATTTAGGATATTTGTTAACCTGTGTTTGATTGTTAGTCATCCTTGTATGTTAAACACTTCACTGGCAGATCATCTTAATGTGTATAGTAATGTTAATTTAATGGGAAGCTTGACTCAGTCAGTATGAGTTGGGGATGAATGTATTATTTTTCTAATAAGTTTGGTGCACCAGGTCTTTGTTTGATATAGTTAGATAATCTTACTCAGAACTATTTAATGCATGAATTAAAAATACACTATGCTCTTTCTTTGGTAAATGGAGAACATTACAATACAATAGAACCTCGATAAATCGGACTAATTGGGGCAGACCCCAGTCCAAAAAATGCCAATACCTGTATATGGGGGTGAGGGGGGGATAATACTGCTTATCTGACCTGTTTAAAGAAAATCAGTTATGTTATTACTGCACTTCAACAACTAAGGCCTTTATGTGTATAACAAGGTTATTAAAAGAATATTACATTAACAATAAAAAAAATGAAGCAGAACTCTCTGGGTTGAAAATGACACTAAGTCACAACTGTTGTTACCAAGTTGACTGTTATTTTCTGTAAAGTGTTATATGTAAGTAACCACAGAATTTGTCTTATGAATAAAGAGAAAACTGTAAACTGTACAGTACTATAAAGATAAAAATAAGAACAAATAAGTGTACGAGTATATTGTATGTGGCAGAAGAGTGTTTATCTGGGAGCAGCTGGCAGAGGGGGTTGGGGTGGCTCCCTCCCCCTCTCTCCTCCAAGATTCCTTTACATTTCTTTATGCAATGTCACCACAATTCTCATATAATTTAGGATTATTTGGTGGCAGTTTGATAAAATATTATCCTAAAAGAATTGGCTTTCTGAGAGGAGAAACCCACACTGAAAACCATGAGTCATTTGTTTACAAAGAGCAAACAGCTGATCAGGTTACCACAATGTTTGTCTTCAACATTTAGTAAATTAGTACAGTACAGTTGTGTATTTATCATCACTAAATAAATAATATTGTAGTGTATTTATCATCACTTAATAAATACTATTGTAGTGCATTTATCATCATTTCATAAATAATATTGTAGTGTAAAGCATTATGCATCTGCATATACTCTGGTTTATTCATTAATCATTTGTCTAAGTGTACAAGTAGCCAAACTGAGTCATCATATAACACTCTTAGGTAGTAAATAACATTGTTAGGAAGGTTTCTTCATATCAAATACTATACAGTGTGTTATAGAGACACCTGTTGTAAGCTGGTCTTTTGAAAGCTCACACGACTCATTTTGCGTGAATATGTAGCGTACTGCGTGATGTAGTTTCTCGCACTAAGGATGGAGGTGTATAATATATATATATATATATATATATATATATATATATATATATATATATATATATATATATATATATATATATATATATATATATGTATGTAGTATGTATATATATATATATATATATATATATATATATATATATATATATATATATATATATATATATATACATATTATTGTTAGAATTTACTTAACGCGGTCAATTGAACCCAGAGGGTCCCGTATGAAAACAAAAAGAACATATGATTAATTCCAATAGAACCGCCCCGACCCCAAACTCACTTTTAAGGCACATACCTATGTTGTAGTAAAATAACATCTTAATTTTATGATGGTACATGCACACAATAATACTTAAGAGAAATAGAGAAATACAGTCGCAGTTAATGTCCATTCAAATAATGGACTCAATCCCTCCCCTCACACTAATAGCCCTAACAGATGGTCATGGTTCCCACACCCCCACCAACCGTCCCAAGGAGATGGGATAACCTCAACTAAAGTTAGAAAATATAATTGACATTGCGATTCCTTGTAAGACCAAATATTTTTAATATAAATGTCATATATTTTGGACAAAAGATAACAGTTACCTAGAGAAAATTTTTATCTAAAAATTGTAAGTTTAAAGCAAAATATGATGTTTATATTCAAAATGATCACCAAATTATAAGAATCCAGCAATGTAAATTATATTCTGACCGGGTAATTAGTGAATTTTATGAGCTAAAACAAATATCTTCAGTTAATAAAAAAAAATTATCTTCACGACACTATCTGTCAATCAAAGCACCTGCCTCCCTCCCTCCAACTGCGGCTCAGTCCCAACCTCCCACCCCCCACCAATCCTTCCATTTAACATTTAGTATTAAATAACAACTCAGATTAAAGTTAGGATAATATAATTGACATTGCTGGATTCCTTGTAAGACCAGGAATATTTGAATATAAATGTCATATATTTGACAAAAGATACCATAGTTATCCAGAGAAAATTTTATCTAAAATTGTAAGTTTAAGCAAAATATATGATGTTTATATTCAAAATGATCACCAAATTATAAGAATTAGCAATGTAAATATATTCTGACCGTAATTGTATGAATTTATGAGCTAAAACAAATATCTTCAGTTAATAAAAAAATAATCTTCACATAAAACAGAATGGTCGGTCCTCCTCCCCACCCCCACCAACCGTCCAAGGAGATGGGATAACCACTAAATTTTTAATAAATAATACTCAAACTAAAGGATAATATAATTGACATTAAATTTTAAGATTGAGGGAATATTTTGATAAATGTCATATATTTTGCACTAAAGATAATATACTTATTAGAGAAAACATTTTATCTAGTAATTGTATGTTCAATGCAAAATAAGATGTTTAGGTTCAAAATGATCACTAAATTATAAGAATTCCAGCAATGTAAATTATATCTGGGTCGTAATTTGTACAATTCATGAGCAAACAGGAATAGGCAGCGGGGGCAAATCTAAAATAATGCTTCCAGTCAGACACCACCGCCAGACATGTGGAAAAATCCGTGTTATGAAAGTCTGTTCTGCTGAGGCAATCAGATATGATAAAACGCCATAAGGAACCGTTACATAAGTAATACTGTACTGTATTTTTATTTTATTTTTTTGATTTATATGGTGAGCATTCAGTTTCTCAAATCCAAAGGCACAGGTCCCTCGTTAATTAATCTTCACAATGCAGTAAATTTCACACCCAATCACCTTCCATAAGAATTTCATTTGTCAACAAAATCCCACGATTTCTTCAAATATGTTTTCTGTTCACCAAAGGAATATTAGTCCCGCCAATACAGTAATCGGTCAATAAATTCATTCCTACTTGAGTAAATATTCAACAATTTTCCAAGTTTATATTGCACTTTTTAAATATTTAACACTTATTTAAATATAATCAGAGTACAGGGATATTAGTTTTTTGATGCACCCAACAGCCACTAAACTCACCAACAAGCATGCCATTTAATTCTGGTCAGTGGAGGTAACATCTTGCTTTTCAGCTCAAATCATAAACTATTTTATGTTTTACAGCACAATATTGGTCATTCTGGAAATTATTTCACATATTGATAATATATATGCAAGCAGTGTTGACGAAAGAAATAATCTTATTTACAGTACTAAACTTAAAATGTAGTGTTGAAATCAATCAAAGATAAGAAAGAAATCTAGAAAAGGTTTACTCTAATCCAGGAAACAGAAACACAGCAGCTTTTAACAGTATTGAACAAATGCTTAGTAAACCATGCATACTTCCATCAACTGTGTCATAATTCCTGCACAGAAAGACAAGCAAGTTCATATGAGACAAATCACCACTGGCAGTTGCAGAATCTAATTCAGCAGGAATAGAGGTTACTTCTCATTTGGATTTTGTTAAAACAAATGAAGGTGATTCAATCTTCACAAATTTATTTCAGAAAGAGCCAGAAATTTCTACGAACATTTGTATGAAGATAACCTTGGTTCTTTCCAAGAACAGAGTCGAAGAGTTTAGGCCAGCATGGGCTGAAGTTTGAAAAATCAAGAAAATAGTTGACATTTTCAGTGTTATAAGTATGGTGAGGCTGCCAAGTGCAGATAAAGAAGGAGGTAAAATTTAGTAGACCTTAGAAGAACTGTGGAGGAAGAAAATTCTTCCTAAAAAGTGCTCAGTTGTGAAGTAAAACTGGGCTAATTGGAAAGATGCCCAAAGAACATCTATCACCAAAGATGAAGCCTCTTTACCTGGGCATAAACCCAAGAAAGACTGTCTCACCTCTATTGCTTGGTGCCAATGTTTCAGGGATTTGACGAAGCCTCTGTTGGTCTAATACCACTCTGAAACCCAGGTGTTCTGCCAACAAAAGTAAGAGGACAGCTTTGAGTTTATTAGTTCAACCGTATAGGCATGGGGTGACAAAGACAGCTCTTAATGAATGGGCCATGATGTTTTTCCTTTCTGTCAAGAGCTACCTAACCACTAATGTTCCTTCAAAGGCTCTTTCTCCTCATGGGTTATGACCTCTGAATCCTGGCTAAAGACTTTGGAGGCCCATTGGATTTGTCAGCGTTGTTTTTGGCTCTTACATTGCTGTTGCTACCAATTATACAGCTAATGACCAGAGAATGACTAGCAACTTTAAGAAGCTGCATGAACAAAATATTTAGGATGTAAGCCAATGGTAGGCACTCTATCGATCCAGATCTAACACTCGGCACAGTTCAAATAATATCCTGGAGATCAAAATTGGATTAGCTATCATATGAGGAGTTCTCATTAGATCCTCAAGAAAGCACGCTTACCAGTAACGAAGATTTTGAGGGGATTTGATGAAGAAGCTGGAGTTGGATAAGGAAATCAGTCCATTGTCGTCAATGGGCCTTGAAGTGGAGGAGGATGATGGAAGATTGTGATGTCTCAAAGAGCAGGAAACACTTGAAGACTTAAAGCAACTTGATGAGATGTTAGAAGCCACACTCAGAGGAGGAAAGGAAAGTGATGAATCATATGTCTTCTTCAGATTTAGCTGATAAGTTGTTCACTACTGGGAGAAGTCTAGAACCACTTAAGGCACTTTGATGTGAAACAACAGAACCTATTTTGTGTAATGTTGAAGACAGAGACTTTCAAAAATCAGTTAATGATAAGGAGAAACTGCCCTACAAAACAAAATCTACAGTTTCTTCTGAGACAACGGAGAAAGATGCTACCTCAGCCTTTTCACTTCAAAAAGAGAGAGAGGATTTTCCTTGAGAATCTGTTGTCCGAGAGGTTCTGACATTTTTAGTGACTCGCCTTTCCAAGAATCAGTGAAAATGCTTCTTTCTCCTTCTCTCCCATCAAAGAGCCTTCTACAAACACACCTTTAAAGTAGATGTACTTTACTGCATTTTTTTTTTTTTTTTTTACTTTTGGTAATTTTCGGTGAGCTGGAACCAATTACCCAAAAACCCATTGAAACAATGGTTTCGGTCAACAAAATTTTCGGTTAACGAACAACCTTCTGGAAAACCGAGGGACCACTGTATATGGTGTATGCCATTAACAAAAGTTTTGTGGGGAAAATTGATAAAGCAAAAAAATATTCACCATGTGCGGTCTCGCCTGCCCTGGGGGCCTCAGAGATGTGATCTTGAAACTGAAAAGCTTAAAACTTATCTCGTGCGTGAGAAAATATGCTTCAGCTTCCCTGGTCTTCCTCTGTGGTATTAATTGTTTGTAGACAGGACCAGTACAGCATAAGATTGGATGGTACTGCAATTAACTCATTTATATTATTGTGTAGAGTGTATGACACACTAGGTTATAACGGTTCATCATTGTCGGTCATCCAAGACAATGTAAACATAGTTTAATTATTTTTTTCCTCTCTTCTCCAGACTTGATCCAGCAGACAGAGTGGCATCGCATTGCTGTGTTCAAACCATACCTCCGAGAGACAGTTTACCGTTATTTAACAAAAGGTCAGAGAGTCCTGATTCAGGGTAGACTTGGCTACTTAGAGCGAAGGGACCCAGAGGATAATTCTCTCATTATGAAGACTGCAACCATAGTGGCTGATGAAGTTATATTCTTCAATAGAAATGAACTGAGTAATGAGGAATATTAGGTGTGTGGGAATATATTGTACGCTATGAAATACCTAGATAGCCGTTATCACTGGTTCGTATTTACTGTTAGCCAGAAGAGCACCTTCTCCCAGTTTTGGGCATAATATAAATCTTATCTGCTGTGCACACCATTGGTATTGTATTAGTACTATTCTCTAGTTGTTTAATAAAGCTTAAAAAAAATTCACTCTCAGTTTTGCTCTTGTTAACCCATAGATGGTCAATTAATTTAACATACTGTAAGTCTGGCCCAGATGGTCAAAAGATTTTCCACATTCTTTTTGTTGGCTGAAACAACCCCAAAGGACCCCCAAAGTCACATGGTAACAATGAAAAGCACACCTAAAAGCTCCTTGTGTGGTTTAAAGGTCCAGGGCTGTCAAGCATGCCATGTGTGTATGTGTGTGCAGTGTCATTCAGAGGTGACAGCATGTTTGCTACCACTTCTACAGTGGTCCCTTGGTTGACGAGCACAATCCGTTCTAGAAGGTTGCTCGTTAACCGAAACCATTGTTTCAATGGGTTTTTGGGTAATTGGTTCCAGCTCACCGAAAATTGTCTAAATTCAACAAAAAAGGTAAAAAAGTACACTTACTTTGAGGTGTGTATGTAGAAGGCTCCTGGATGATGATGATGATGATGATGATGATGATGATGATGGGAATTAGAATGGGGGTGGAGGAGAAGGGAGAAGAGAAGGAAGTGGAGGTGGAGGAGAAGCATCTTACTGCTTCTTGGAAGGTGAGTCACCTTCCATGAAAATGTCAGGAACCTCTGGATTGACAGATTCTCCATGAACATCCTCTCTCCTTCTTGAAGTGGAAGGCTGAGGGATAGCATCTTATTCCCTCTGCCTTTTACTGAAGAAAGTGTCAATTGTGGTCTGGTCTTGGGCATCTGTCCTCCTCACCATTAACTTATGTTTAAAGAAGGAGACCACTGAGTCCTCAACATGACACAAAGTTAGTTCAGTTTTTTCCACTTCTGGGTGCTTTGAAGCCAGTTCCCTGAACTTCTCCCAGTGGTAAATCACATCTTTCAACTGTTTAGCTGACATATGGTCATCACTTTCAATTTCCTCCTCACCACTGTCAGCCTCTACCTGTAACATCTCATCCAGTTGCTTCAAGTCATCATGAGTAAGTTCCTCCTCATGAGACATCACAAGCTCTTCCACATCCTCCTCCTCCACTTCAAGGCCCAATGACTGACCAATGGACACAATCTGCTGGTCCAACTCTGTTTCTTCCTCAAATCCCTCAAAATCGTGGACTACTGATGGCCAATTATTGACTACTGAATTCATTTGTGAAAGAGCCAGGGAGATTTACGAACATTTAAAGACAGATCAACCCGGTTCTTCAGGCACAGAATTTGAAGATTTTCGGGCCAGCAAAGGCTGGTTCGAAAAATTTAAGAAAAGAAGTGACATTCTCAGTGTTGTTAGTCATGGTGAAGCTTCTAGTGCTGATAAGGAAGGGGCAACAAAGTTTTTAGTTGAATTTAAAGAGCTGATGGAAGAAGAAAATTATCTTCCACAGCAAGTGTTCAATGTGGACGGAACTGGGCTGTTCTGGAAAAAGATGCCCAAAAGAACATTCATCACCAGAGATGAAGCCTCTTTACCTGGGCATAAACCCATGAAAGACCGTTCTCACTCTATTGCTTGGTGCCAATGCTTCAGGGGATTTCCGACTGAAGCCTATGCTTGTCTACCACTCTGAAAACCCCAGGGTGTTCTAGTAACAGAAAGTGGTAAGAACAAAGCTTGGAGTTTATTGGAAGTCCAACCGTAAGGCATGGGTAACAAGACAGCTCTTTAATGAATGGGCTGTTGATGTGTTTTGCCCTTCTGTCAAGAGCTACCTAACCACCAATAAACTCCCTTTAAAGGCTCTTCTCCTCATGGATAATGCTCCTGGTCATGACCCTGACCTTGCCAGAAATTTGGAGTATCAATTTGACTTTGTGAAAGTGATGTTTTTACCTCCAAACACTACATCAATCATACAGCCAAAGGACCAGAATGTGATCAGCAACTTCAAAAAGTTGTACATGAAGAAAATGAACTAACACTGAAACATTTCTGGAAGACACAATTCAACATCCTGGAGGCTGTAAAATTGATTGTGTCATCATGGCAAGAAGTCTCCACTAGATCCCTCAATTCTTCATGGAAAGCACTGTGGCCATCAGTAGTCCATGATTTTGAGGGATTTGAGGAAGAATCAGAGTTGGACAAGGAGATTGTGTCCATTGGTCAGTCATTGGGCCTTGAAGTGGAGGAGGAGGATGTGGAAGAGCTTGTGATGTCTCATGAGGAGGAACTTACTCCTGATGACTCGAAGCAACTGGATGAGATGTTACAGGTAGAGGCTGACAGTGGTGAGGAGGAAATTGAAAGTGATGACCATATGTCAGCTAAATAGTTGAAAGATGTGATTTACCACTGGGAGAAGTTCAGGGAACTGGCTTCAAAGCACCCAGATGTGGAAAAAACTGAACTAACTTTGTGTCATGTTGAGGACTCAGTGGTCTCCTTCTTTAAACATAAGTTAATGGTGAGGAGGACAGATGCCCCACAGACCACAATTGACACTTTCTTCAGTAAAAGGCAGAGGGAACAAGATGCTATCCCTCACCCTTCCACTTCAAGAAGGAGAGAGGATGTTCATGGTGGAGAATCTGTCAGTCCAGAGGTTCCTGACATTTTCATGGAAGGTGACTCACCTTCCAAGAAGCATTAAAATGCTTCTCCTCCACCTTCACTTCCTTCTCTTCTCCCTTCTCCTCCTCCACCTCCCACTTCAAATTCACATCATCATCATCATCCAGGAGCCTTCTACATACACACCTCAAAGTAAGTGAATTTTTCTACCTTTTTTGTTGAATTTAGGTAATTTTCGGTGAGCTGGAACCAATTACCCAAAAACCCATTGAAACAATGGTTTCGGTTAACGAGTAACCTGCTGGAACGGATTGTGCTCGTTAACCGAGGGACCACTGTACATAGAAAAACTGAAGAAAATAAGACCCTGATTGTAGCTGTAGTAAAATTAATGTAAAAAAATTAATATGGTTGTTTTAAGTAATGTTATTTAATGATAATAAATGGAACAATAGAAGTAGCTAACCATTAATGGTAAAGAAAAAAAGTGAGATAGCGTATCTAAGTGCGCACAGGTGAAAACATATCATCATTACTCTACATAAGAATATGAAAACAACATTTATTTACTGTTCATATATATTTTAATTATGTTTCTGAATTTAAAAAAAAATTCTACCCACCAGTGGTGGTAAAGTTGAAAACATGAGGACAGCCAATGTTGTTGTGTGTGTTTTTACTCGGATGACGAAGTTGCCAAGTCATGAGGTTCAACTCTAGCTGAAGCTGTAGAACATAAAAACCTTTTCTGTGTTGTTTTTAGTTTTTATTTAACTTTATGTGTTATTTTCGTTAGTTTATTAGGATGTTGCTTTATTACAGGTAGTAATATGCCAAAAAAGTAGGGTAAATAAGGCAAAATTTAGCCAAACATCGAAAGTACCAGACTCAAATTAATTTTATCCATAGGAAGTTGTATTTAAATTTGGACGATTTGAACTTAGTGAGGTTTTTACAGTCTAAATAGGTGTCCAAATATGAGAGCCTACTGTAAATAATTCACTAGACTGTGAGTGTTGGTACAGTTGCCAGGGCAGATCTCTTGCGTCATTTTTTAAAGTTTATTTATAGATACTCTACATAAATTTTTGTTCATTACATTTGAAACATCAATCTTTGTTAATTAAATTTGAAACAAAAGAAAACTACGATATTGTACTTCTAAATACCGGATATTTTCATTAAAATATTACATCACAAGTATATTTTACCTTAACTGTGACTGAATGAATATATTCTCAGAAATAAATATGGAAATGTAATATATTTGCTGAAATGACGTACATATTAGAGTGGAAAGTGGGATAAAATCATGACGAAAACAATGACTTTCGCTTTCTTTCTGTGTTCAAAAGATTTTATTGTGGAACAAACCTGTACAGTGGTCCCGCGGTTAACGAACACAATTCGTTCTAGAAGGTTGCTCGTTAACCGAAACCATTGTTTCAATGGGTTTTTTGGTAATTGGTTCCAGCTCACCGAAAATTGCCTAAATTCAACAAAAAAGGTAGAAAAGTACACATACTTTGAGGTGTGTATGATGAAGGCTCCTGGATGAAGATAATGATGATGGAAATTAGAATGGAGGTGGAGGAGAAGGGAGAAGAGAAGGCATTGGTGTGGAAGAGAAGTCACCCCATGGTGCCATTTCACCCATAAAATTTTAGTTCACTTGGTGAAATTCAAGATTATTTTCTTTAAATCAACACAAATATATTTCTAAATGACCAATAATTTCACTGGAAACACAGAAAAAAAGCATTTATGTTAAAGAGTCTCGAACAAGATGTTCCTTCCTCTGAACCGATAAACAAACTGACGCCAAGCTTGGTGTGTTGAGTGGCTGTTTGGCGTGCAAAAAAATAGGTTCCTGTACTTCAATTATGTTCAATAATTGTTAAAATGACTAAAAAAATTTTATATAAAACTTTTAAAATTATTGTATAGTACAACCTTCTTGATATTTATTAAAATGGTAATGAATTTAAGCCCTAAAACCAATTACTGTATTGGTGGACTAATACTACAGCTGGTGGGCAGCCAAATGCAGGCGAAAACATGTTGGGAAAAATTCGTAAGGTATTCGTTAACCAAAATTTTTTCGTTAACCAAAGTGAAGAATCTTATAGATGGTAATTTGTAAACTGAAATTTCGTTAACCGAGGCGTTCGTTAACCGAGGGATCACTGTACTGTACATGTACTAAATGATTACGGTACAGTCATGCGCCGGTTAACGTCTGATCGCATATACGTCCGTGGCCCCACCCCCCTCCCCCCCCCAAAAAAACTTCCGTGACGCCTGCTGGACCACCACTCCACTACCCCCTGATGGAGACACGATGATCCTCCCCATACTGGTCAGATATTGTGTGTTAAAGGAATATGCTTCCTTCCTTAGGCTTGTTTTAAGCATTTGCCTCCAGGTGTGATGTTAACCTACATCTATTGAGGATAAAATCTTTCACCTACAAATTGACAATAACACATTTGCTGTAATCAGACATATCTAGTTGCCTCAACAATTGCAACCCCAGTTGCAATTGGGGTTGCAATTTCGAATTCTGTGGCATTACTAAGGAATAACTAAGTCTCTGGTGCACTCTAAGATTAAGAGAGAAAACAGAGGACTCAGGCGTCCTGATGTGAGAGAAAACGGACTCGTATGATGGGGGACCAAATAAAAAAAGCATCCCTACATGTTTTGTGGACTGCAGTATTAAGCGTACCCTTTTCATTACTTTGTAATAAATCTAGCCATGCCTATGTGTGTTTATGATATTTACCATAACATTATATATATATTGAGTGGGTCTAAATGGTCGTAAAATGGGAAACTTGGGGTTGGGTCTTGGGTGCCTGGAACCAATTAGAATAAATCCCATAGGTTCTGTACTTTCGTTATCGGCGGGGTCCCAATTAGGTGCGATAACCAAGGGATGACTGTACTGTACTGTATATACAGTCATGCACCGGTTAACGTCCGACCGAACAACGTCCGATCGCATATCGTCCAATTTAACCTCCCCGAAAAAAAACGTGACGCCTGCTCGACCACCACTCCAGGAACCCCTGACGGAGACGATGATCCTCCCCAAACTGGTCAGATATTATGTGTTAAAGGATTATGCTTCCTTACTTAGGCTTTTCTAAGCATTTGCCTACAGGTGAAATGTTAACCTACATCTATTTAGGATAAAATCTTTCACCTACAAATTGACAATAACACATTTGCTGTAATCAGACATATCTAGTTGCCTCAACAATTGCAAGTTGCAATTCCAAAATCTGTGGCATTACTAAAAATAGTAAAGATTCTGGTGCACTCTAAGATTAAGAGAGAAAATGGAGGACTCAGGCGTCCTGATGTGAGAGAAAACGGACTGGTATGACGGGGGACCAAATAAAAGAAGCATAGCTACATGTTTTGTGGACTACAGTATTAAGCGTACCCTTTTCATCACTTTGTAATAAACCTAGCCATGCCTATGTGTGTTTATGATATTTACCATAACATTATTTATATATTTAGTGGGTATAAATGGTCGTAAAATGGGAAACTTGGGGTTGGGGGTTGGGTCCCTGGAACCAATTAGAATAAATCCCATAGGTTCTGCACTTTCGTTATCGGCGGGGTCCCAATTAGGCTTGTAGCGTACTGTATGTGGCCAGTTGTCAATTCTCTTTGTATGGGCACACAAACGTACGTACATGTAGATATCTCACACTCAGGAATGAGGTAGGATAGAATCTCACAATGCGCTTTCTGTATATATATTGTTGTACAGCGCAGTGCTTAGGGGTGACTAGGTGAGGAGAAACTTGCTCAGAGGTTCCGTAGGGTGAGGAGGTTTCTGAGGAAGCTGAGTGGTGAGGAGCTGTGAGAGATGTTGCTGGTCCAGTAGCCGAGTGTAGAATGGTCTCCCTGGCCAGGCATGGCCGTATTTATACAATTTACGAGGATCAGGATTTGGGGTGAGCGTAGCGAGAGGACCAATCACAGCGGCTTAAGCGTAAGGTGTGAAACGCTCTGATCCTGAACCAGAGGTTGAAGGTAGAGACTAGGTCGGCGATCGTATCCCTGCGTCCTCTGCATAGACCTAGTCTCTCGGCATAGCTGGCTGTACGCTGATTGGTTGGTAGGCGCGCGGCCGGAGCTCAGTTGGGAGTTGTAGGGGAGAGGAGCCACTACAATACTCCCCCTCCCCTCCCAGCGCGGCGGGAGGCTGGATGTTGTCCGGGTTGTGTCCCACACATAACACATACCGGGCAGGTGTACGTACGACTCGGCCGCTACGTGTAATAACTCCGTCTAGTGACACAAAACCTGTGGGAGAATCAGGGGGAGAAAGAGGGTTTGGGATTAGAGGAGGTTGTACAAGCAATGGTTGTTGTGCTCCTGTTGCTGCAGGGGCTGCATCAGGAGGAGGGTCCATAGCAGGAGCAGGTTTCTATGACAGGAGGGGGGTCTATTACAGGTTCAGGTTCTATGACAGGAGGGGGGTCTATGATAGGTACAGGTTCTATGACAGGAGGAGGGTCCATGGCAGGAGGAGGTTCTATGATAGGTGCAGGTTCTATGATAGGAGGAGGGTCTATGGTAGGAGCGGGCTCTATAACAGCAGCAGGGTTCAGGACAGGAACAGGGGGTACCTGAGGGTGAAATGAGGGTGCCCAGAAATGTCGTGGGCATGGTGTTGCTGCCCGTGGTAACTGCGGGTAGACTGGTGCAGGCGTAGTTTGTTGATGGTGCTGCTGGGCTGGGGGCCCAACGGGTAAGGTGGCTGGTTTGACTCGGTCTATGCTGACGGTGTCATGCCTACCATTCCGGATAATCGTCAGGAACTTTGCTGAACGGGTAACCACCTGGAAGGGTCCATTGTAGGGTCGTTGTAATGGGTTGCGGTGAGCATCATGCCTGACGAAAACATACTCGGCTGTGAGTAGTGCAGGAGGGATGTGTTCAGGGCGCCGAGGAGGCTGGCGTGGAGCAGTAGCTCTGAATGCAGAAACTGCTTGTCGTAGCTTTTGGAGTAAGCCGTGACAAACGGCAGGAGTGGTTTGGTGGACGTCAGGAGGGAGTGAGAAATCCCCAGGTAGGCGAAGGGGCTCGCCTAGTGTAAGATCTGCTGGGCTACTGTCCATATCCTCCTTGTGTGACGCACGGATGCCGAGGGGCACTAAGGGAAGTGCATCAGTCCAGCTGTAAGGGTTGTGCTGTGCCTTGAGTGCGTCCTTCAGCTGCCGGTGAAACCACTCTACCATGCCGTTGGCTTGAGGGTGGTATGCTGTAGTGCGTTGCCTAGACGTGCCGAGGAACTGTAAGAGGTGCTGCCAGAGTTGTGACTCAAACTGGACTCCTCGGTCAGTGATTACGGTTGCGGAGGGGCCAAAACGGGAAACCCAACCGGACATGAAGGCGCGGACAGTAGTCTCTGCTGTAGCATTTGGCATGGGAATTGCTTCTGTCCACCTGGTGAAACGGTCGATGCAGGTGAAGATGTAGGTGCTACCGTAGGATGATGGAAGAGGTCCCACGATGTCGAGGTGTACTACTTGAAAACGTCCTTTGGGAATAGGGAAGGTTTGTAAGGGGGCCCGTATGTGATGATGTATTTTGGAGGACTGGCAGGCCAGGCACTGGGCAGCCCATTTCTTAGTATCAGACTTAATGCCGGGCCAGACGACACGTTGCGTGAGGAGGCGCTGGGAGGCCCGCACACCCGGGTGGCTGAGACCATGGATGCGGTCGAAAACAGCGCGGCGGTGGACGTGAGGCACGAACGGTCTAGGCTGCCCACAGGATACGTCGCACCACAATTTTATCTTTGTGCCAGGAACAGGGAGTTCTTGGAGTGTGAGGCCTGAGGGGGATGTCTTGTATGCTGCCAGGTCTTCGTCGTTCTCTTGAGCTGCGGCTAGCTGCCCATAATCTATGGGTGGAGATGAGGGAAGAATGTTGGATATACAACGAGAGAGGGCGTCGGCGATCTTGTTGTGGCTGCCTTTAATGTGTTGGACGTCGTTGGAGAACTCCGAGATGTAAGCCAAGTGGCGCAGGACACGAGGTGTATGTGACTGGGAAGCTGAAGCGAAGGCGTGGACGAGGGGCTTGTGATCAGTGAAGATGGTGAACTGACGGGCCTCGAGGAAGTGCTGGAAATGTTTGACAGCCAGGTATATGGCCAGGAGTGTATATGTACGTATATACAGTAGTATTCCACATACACGTAAGTATAAATAAAAAGTTCATGTGATGATCGGACAACGTCCATTTCGGTTAACGTCACGTTTCCAAGAACGTATCTAGGACGTTAACCGGCGCATGACTGTACTTGCGACACTGGCCAGTTGCTTCTGGTGTTATGGTACAGGGGTACCAAGTGACAGCACTAGGATCCCGCTTCCTTTATCAAGGAATAAATAATTGGAATTGAAATTGAATTGCAAATATAGCTTGTTTATACAGGTATTCAAATAAATTACTATCTTACAAGAATCCCAGCAATGTAAGTTATATTCACCCAGGTCGTTTGGGTGGCAAATTATGAGAAGAGCTTAGTCACTCTTAAGTAATGATAAATAAACACGCAGGCCTTCAGTTCCAACTATCAAATCTTATCTCAAATAAATAAAGACACTTTGTCACCTCTCTTCCGCCCCCCCCGTGTTCCCCCCCCTTCTTCCCACGATCGGCTGGCTACCTCCCTCCTTGTGTTCCCAGACAAAAGATTGGTGATTTCTTTATGTTTATTTTATATAATATCTCAGACTAAAGTTAGGATAATATAATTTGCATTGCTGAAATCCTTGCAAGACAGAGATTAATTTAAATAAAAGCGTCATATATTTTGCTCAAGATATAAAATGTAGTACATTAGTGTACAATACTGTAGTACATTTTATAAAAAGTTTTTCAACTGTATTTTTGGGGAGATTTACATAGATTTCGTCATTTATTTTCATCCATTTACATGCACACACCATACTAAAAGAAACGTAAACGAAATAAATGACCTTAGTGCAAATCACTATCTTACAAGAATCCCAGCAATGTTAATTATATTCTCCTAGGTCATATCACTGGCATTTTAAAATGAGAGAAGCTTAGTAGGACTGTTTAATAAACACACAGAGACCTTCGGCTCAAACTGTCAAACATGTCACCTCAACGCCCCCCCCCCCCCCCCCCCCCCCCCCCCCCCCCCCCCCCCCCCCCCCCCCCCCCCAGCCTTTTAGGCTTACAGGTTTTATCTTATATAATATCTCAGACTAAAGTTAGGAGATTATAATTTGCATTGCTGAAATCCTTGCAAGACAGCCAATAATTTGAATATAAACGTCATATATTTTGCTCAAGAGATAAAAACTGTTGTACATTAGTGTACAGTACTGTAGTACATTTTATAAAAAAGTTTTTCAACTGTATTTTTGGGTACATTTACATAGATTTCTTAGTGCAAAGTTGGAGTGCACACGTACTAATTTGATTACGGTACTAAAATTGTTTTGTCTAGTGCAAATTATAGCATGTTTATATTATAATTAATCAGTATGTTACAAGAATCCCAGCTATGTTAATTATATTCACCCAGGTCATTTCACTGGCTTTTTATAAGAGAGAAGCTTAGTCACCTAAGAACTGATAAATATACACACGTTAGACCTGGGCCTGTGCCAACTGTCAAACGTACTACCTCCCCTTCCCCCACGCCCCCTCGCTCGCTCCCACCCTCTCTCTCCCCCATCTGCTGGCGTTGCTGGAATCCTTGTAAAACAGTGAATAATTTTAATATAAACGTCATGTATTTTGCACAAGAGATAAAAATTAATCACCTGTATCACATTACAGTAGTGATTTAAGAGTAAAAGTGTATATGTACGTATATAGTATAGTTTAATACATACACAAAAGTATAAATACAAAGTTTATGTGATGATCCCAGGACCAGCGTCTATTTCAGTTAACATCACATTTCCAAACATTATATGGGGCGTTAACCCGGCGCATTCTGTACTTAAATTGTTATGTCTATTGCAAATATAGATTGTTTATACAGGTATTCAAATAAATCACTATCTTACAAGAATCCCAGGAATGTAAGTTATATTCACCCAGGTCGTTTGGGTGCCAAATTATGAGAAGAGCTTATTCACTCTTAAGTAATGATAAATAAACAGTAGGCCTTCAGCGCCAACTGTCACATCTTATCTCAAATAAATAAACAAACACCACACTCTGTCACCTCCCACCCCCCCCCCATGCTCGCTGGCTACCTCCCTCCTTGTGTTCCCAGACAAAAGATTGGTGATAACTTTATTCTTTAAGGTGTTTATTTCATATAATATCTCAGACTAAAGTTAGGAGATTATAATTTGCATTGCTGGAATCCTTGCAAGACAGCCAATAATTTGAATATAAACATCACATATTTTGCTCAAGATATAAAAATGTAATACATTAGTGTACTGTGTAGTACATTATATAATACAGTATAAAGTTTTCAACTGTAATTTTGGGTGGATTTACATAAATATCTTCATTTATTTTCATCCATTTACATGCACACACCGTACTAAAAGAAATAAATGACCTTAGTGCAAAGCTGGAGTGTACATGTACTAATTTCATTACGGTACTAAAATTGTTATGTCTAGTGCAAATTAGAGCATGTCGCTATTCAAATTAATCAGTGTCTTACAAGAATCCCTGCAATGTTAATTATATTCTCCCAGGTCATTTCACTGGCATTTTAAAATGGGAGAAGCGTAGTAGGATTGTTAAATACACACAGAGACCTTCGGCTCAAACTGTCAAACATATCATCTCAACCCACCCCCCCCCCACCCATCGCTGGCTGGCTGGCTCCATCCCTCCCTCCCTCCCCCATCTGCTCAGCCGGGGGTTTATTTACGCTTACAGTTTTTATCTTATATAATATCTCAGAATAAAGTTAGGAGATTATAATTTGCATTGCTGGAATCCTTGCAAGACAGCCAATAATTTGAATATAAACGTCATATATTTTGCTCAAGAGATAAAAATTGTTGTACATTAGTGTACAGTACTGGTTTTCAGTTAGAAAAACTGTTGTATTTCAATAATATTCCCTCCTAATTGACTTGAATAAATACTTGAATGGAAATATACAATATTTTTGTTGAAACTACCCGCATTTCAGTGTACAGTGTCTTGATAATAAATGGTAAACAATTTGCCTTCGGCACTCTGTGTTTCAGGCACGGCGAGCCTCAGTTTATAGGACGTAGTGTGTTTTTACTGAAGGTTTAGGTTGTTCGAATACCCTCAAAAACTTGGGTTGACCTATAAACAAGGAATATCATAAATTAACGATTTTTTGAAAAAAAAAAATCAGGGTCGATCTACAATGCTGATGTCAACACAAGCATGGTTACAGCAAGACTGACTGAGTGAGGGAGCGCGGGGTGGAGTGTGTGTGTGTGTGTGTGTGTGTGTGGGATGGCGGGCGGTGTGCGGTTCCGCGCGCGATTTGAATGTACTTCAATTACTTCAATGTACAGAATATTCCTCCGGCGGGGCAATCCGCGTATTTGCGAATCCGTGTATGCTAAACCCGCGTATCTGAAGGGCCAACTGTATATATATAATCAACACCTCACCCCGCCAGGATTCTAACCCACGATCTTAAGACTGTGACCGGGGAACGTTACCTCTTGGCCACCAGGACACTAAAAGCATTCCTAGACTCTGTTATATTTCTCACAAAGCCTGTTCAACGAGCTTATGGTGCCGTGAACCTCTAATGGGGACTACCCATGCCGCTTAGGTGATCAGAAAAGTCCGCGTGCTTTATTGAGCTAATGAAATATATATGGATCCTCGCACAGCTAAACGAAATGTTAGCTTCGCTAACCGCTATTCTGCTAACTAAAAAGTTAACTTCGCTAAACCGCTAAACAGCTAAAAAAAATTTGCGGAAGCTAACGCTAACTGCTAACTTTTATTATATGAATTTAACTTCGTTTTTTTTTTTTGGGGGGGGGGGCTCTAAAACCCTTAAAAACAGACCTAGAGAGCTGAAATTTTTGCATTTTATCTTGTTGCTTAGACATAGAACTTTCCAGAAAGGTATAGCATGCCAAGATCAGATGATGATCAAGGTGTACACAAATAATTAAATGAACAAATGAAATTAAACATTTGTTTACATTCAAGTTTCAACATACACTTTATAATCATTATTTACTGTACGAAAAAACAGAAAGTATTAAACGAATCCAAAAACTATAGTACTGTATAGCATAGGTAGCAAATAGCATCATGTCAAGATCAGATGATGTTCAACTTATTAAGGTGTACACTGTACACAATTTCACAAATAATTAATCTGCATTCTGATACAACCTATCAGCCTTATTCATTATTTATGTCAATATGCAATACCAACCACATACACATTATACCAGAGCATTTTTATATAACTTATTGTTGGTCTTAGTCATTATACCAGTGCATTTTTATATAACTTATTGTTGGTCTTAGTCATGTAAATAAACAAAAATCTCTAAACTTTAATGAAAAGTAAGTTTTTAGAAAATTTTGTTTGGCGCACACCTTGGAAGACATTCTGGTTATGAACTTATGCAGTACTTAGCATAACCAAATATATTGACACAAAAAATCCTAATCAAATTAACAAATAAATGAGAAATGAAATTATACATTAGTTTACAATTACATTCTATGATTCTTTCAACATACACTGACAGTCTTTATTTACTGTAAAAAAAAAAGTATTAAACTTTAATAATCAAAAAATTCCATTCACTCAGGCTGCAGTGGCTGGGCCTTCTCCATCGCCTCGACGTGATGCTGGTTGCCCTTCATAAACATCAGCCTCTCAAAGTTGCCATCTGACAGGGTGGCTCTCTTGGCCCTCAAGATATCTTTGCCTATAGAGAATAGGCGCTCAACTGCAGCACTGGATGGGATGGCGGTGTTATACTTGTCGAACAGGTCGATCAAGACCTGCTCACCCAAGAAGGCGACGTCAGTCAGGACCTCCTTCGAGCCGGCCTCCAGCCAGGTCTTCACCAAGTTCTGTGTCTTGGACTTCAGTGACCTGTGGCTCCTGCTCTCCCGGGGCTGAGTGATACTGCTGAAGAAGTCATCTTTCTCATCCTCATTGCTGGTGGTGCTGCTGCCCCCCTCACTGGTCTCCATAAGGGCTCTCTCCATGACGGTCTCCATGGCGTTCTTTACCCTGGTGAGCTGGTTGTTATTATACTGCTCCAGCCAGAACAGGCGAAACTTGGGGTGGAAGGTAGTAGTCAGCTGGCACTGCTGGTCATCTAGGAGGAGCCCAAACCTTTTCGTGATGCCTGCCAGTATTGCGTCTGACAAAGGTTGGGGATTCCACTACATGCAGCGGTAGCATGTTGCAAACGAACAGGTCCACAACCCTTTTGTCCACCACAGACTGATGGACACCAGTGCCAGCAGCTGATTAGCCAAATGCCTCGCCAATGTTGGGCTGGCGTGGTTTCTCTGCAGGTGGCCGCGACGATTGGCTGCTGCTCCTGCTAATGGCACCGCTACCAGAAGACTGCCTGTGTTTCCCACTGGAAAAGCTAGCCTTGATCCTCTCCTCAAACTGGATGGCATGCGCTGGGTTTTTCCTCTTGACATGCGACTTCAAGTTGTAGAGGCTTGTCGCCTGTCCCTTGATGGTGGTCTCCTTGGGCTAGCACATGACACACTGGAAGTACAAGATGTTGGCGTTCCTCTTATCCCTTGACTTAAGGACAAAGTAGTCATCCAGGTGGGGCCACGGGCTCTGAGACTCCTGGGCCTGGCCCTCAGCCTGAGCGGCCTCCGCCTCAGCGGCCTCACTCACAGCCACTGCAGGCTTCTCAACACTGTCAACAGGCTCACCTGGCCCAGCATCGTCAGGCGGAACAAAAACGTCTTCACCTTCCATAACAACAAGCGATAACGTACGCTGCTGTCGCTGACGCTGTAAGACTGCTTAGACTGTCTGTAACGTGACAAATTCGTAAGTGAACTGAACTCAGAACTGCGGAATTACAAATGCTGCTCAGCTGCTGCAGCGCGGCATCGACAAATCATGTCTTGTCACGTTTACACGTACTAACATGCAGTCAGCCAAGCGTGGCTGACTTGCTGTTGGAGACACGCGTCGCGGCGTCACACGCTTACAACAGACAGGAACAAACATGTATTGATTATAATCAATATATATATATATATATATATATATATATATATATATATATATATATATATATATATATATATATATATATATATATATATATATATATATATATATATATATATATTGTTTGATTCTAAGCTGTGTTTTTTCCTGTCTGACCTACATAATTACAATTATTTGCTACATGGAATACAATAAATCCATTTACATTCAAACATGGGCTATTCCTTATTAACATATTGGTAATGTGGAGTCATACTTGAAAACAACATTAATATTTAGCTTCGGTCCTCAAGTATAATATCAGAACTGCATCTGAAAGCAGTGCCTTGTTTGTTCATGTTAGGAATAATAATCACCCCATTGCTTGGGAAAAGCTTAGAAGTATTCAAATCATCTTGTGTCACAGAAAGACTTCTTGTTGAAGCTAGTTTGATTAAGGAATTAAAATCAATAAACCTTAGTGATGGTCAGTTCAAAACTGATAATATGTTACATAAATTTATTTGGTCTGGGCCCAAGGTTAAAAATGCTTTGAAAACCTTTGATCTAGATGTATGATAGTTATTCTGTGGTCCCTTTTTTCTGACCTGACTTGGCTAGTCACGTCACCTCCTTCTTAAGCTCCTCTACGTGTTTGGTGTGGGATTAGTGGATGTCATCATTTTGACCTGACCTCGTTTCTAGGTCACCGTATATTTAAGCCTCTCTGTCCATGTAATCCAGTTGCCTCTGAAGATGTCTTGAATAAAGACGAAAGCTAAGGTACCCGTTGTTTCCATCTTCCGTGTGATTTTATCAAGATTTATCTTATCCACTATTGTATATATATATATATATATATATATATATATATATATATATATATATATATATATATATATATATATATATATATATATATATATATATATATGTTGATAGCCAAAGGAAAGAAGAAAAAAAGTTCTCAAGCGCTGTAATTCACATCTTCAGGTGAGTAAGACTAGAGAGAGTAATACAAATCAAGGTGTATATATACAGAGGAGGGTGAGACCAGGTCCACAATGGTCAGGTATTAGGTAATGACCCTACTAATCTTTAAATAGCACACAACGGTCGGTGGTCAGGTCAGATGGTCATGAACCGGCCCTTCTCACCTGATCACAAATCTTCTTAATTACAAAATTCAGCTTGTACATGCCGCTACTCAAATTCATGTTGAATGCTTCGGTATGTTTAATAAGACTAGATTCTATGATGTTCCTACTATCAATTGAATTACATGGTAATATTGGGGAGGCATTATCCCAGTCAATGCAATGCTTGTTATCCCTCAAATGAACAAACAGAGCATTGGATTCCTGGCCTGTCCTAACACTGTATTTGTGTTGTTTAATTCTAGTTGCAAGATCTTTACCTGTCTGGCCTAGTAAAACATATTACATTCCTTGCAAGGAACTTTATAAATGCAACCAATTGTGTTGTTGGGAGTTCTTGATTAACATTTGTTTAACAGTGCATGAGTTTTTAAATGCCACATTGACGTTCCAGGTTTTAGCTGTGCAGGAATGTGTGAGAATTTTTGTGAAATGGTAATATTAAGATATTCTTATGGTCATGGGTC
>NW_024722158.1:618987-637010 GCF_018991925.1 Homarus americanus
TATATATATATATATATATATATATATATATATATATATATATATATATATATATATATATATATATATATATATATATATATATATATATATATATATATATATATATATTTCATTAGCCCATTAGAGGTTCACGGCGCCATAATCTCGTTGAATGGGCTTTGTGTGAAGTATAACAAAGTCTAGGACTGCTTTTAGTATCCTGGTGGTCCAGCGGTTAGCATTCCCCGGTCACAGTCATGGGCTAGAGGGCCATGGGTTCGAGTCCTGGCGGATTGAGGTGTTGATTGTATGTAGAAGTCCGCGTCCTATTGGGCTAATATAATATATATGGATCCTCGTGTTTCGAAGCCGGATTTGGTAAAACGTTACTCTAACCACCTACGTGATACGGGTAGTCCCCATTAGAGGTTCACGGCGCCATAAGCTCGTTGAACAGGCTTTGTGTGAAATATAACAAAGTCTAGGACTGCTTTTAGTATCCTGGTGGTCCAGCAGTTAGCGTTCCCCGGTCACAGTCATGGGCTAGTGGGCCGTGGGTTCGAGTCCTGGCGGGTTAAAAAGAAAACTCAGAAATTCAAGACAAGTGATTATCAGGACAAAAGGAAGTATGCCAGATCCAGGAACCAAGCAAAGTCACAGTGTAGAAAAGCTGAAAATGAGTTCTGGAGGCGGATTGCAAGCGAGGTCAAGTCAAACCCAAAGGTGTTTTACCACTACACAAAGTCAAAATTAAAAATGCAAGTAAGTGTATTGGACCTGAGGCTTGAAGATGGTAGTTACGCAGATTCTGACCAGGATAAAACTGAGGCATTGAACAGCTTTTCCTCGGTGTTTACAAGAGAGGATGCAATTAACCTTCCTGCGTTTGAGGAAAGACGGTTCGACACAGCACTGACCTACATTGTGTTCACAGAAGAGATTATAAGAAATAAACTGTCAAAGCTAAAGGTTCATAAGAGTCCTAGCATGGATCGGAGACTTTCTGCTGGATCACAAACAGTGTGTGGTGATTAATGGTATGAAATTATCATGTGTACCTGTGACAAGTGGGGTACCACAGGGCAGTGTATTGGGCCCACTGTTATTTGTCTGTTTCATTAATGGCATGCCAGAAGCAATACACTCCTCCATACAAATGTTTGCCCATGATGCCAAATTATTTAAGGAAATTAAGAACCAAACAGACTGTGAAGAGCTACAGAAAGTTCTCTATGAGCTTCAAGAATGGTCGAGGAAATGGCTGCTAAGATTCAATATCATGAAGTGCAAGAGGACACACCTGGGTTGCACCAACAGAAAGAAGGTGTATCACATGTCCCAACAGGACGAAGAAACTGCATTAATTGAGACCAAATGTGAAAAGGTCCTGAGTGTGTATGTCGACAAGGAACTTAAGTTCTCTGGCTATTGTGAGAAGAAGGTGAATCAGGCAATGAAAATAGTAGGTCTTATAAGAAGGTCGTTTAGAAGTCTGGATGGTCTGTTGCTCATCGCGATCTTCAGGAGTGAGGTGCTTCCGATCTGGAGTACTGTCACTGCGCCTGGTCCCTGAGGTATGCTAGAGATTGTCAATTGATTAAAAATTTCCAAAGGAGGGCCACCAGACTGGTGCCTGCTCTACGGAATCTCAGTTCCCCTGAGATATTAGATTGCCTGCAACTGCCTAGCTTATACTACAGATGGGCAAGGGGCGACCGAATTGAAGTGTATAAACATCTCAGAGGGCACTACTCAGTCGAATGTACAGTACATACCTGGAGCTGGGGGAAGCCCACCCAACAAGGGGTCACAGCTCAAGGCTGAAGAAGCCACAAGTCCAGAAAACTGTGTAGGCAAACTTTTTCGGAGTGAGAATTGTGAACTCATGGAACAATCTGCCAGAGAGCGTTGTGACGGCACCGAGCGTGAGCTCATTCAAGGTCAGACTTGACCAATACTGGAGCAGGTTCTGATATATTCAGGAGCCAGTGCATGCCCAGTATTTGCCAACAATAAGGAACAGAGACATGACCGACCACCCAAACGGCTAATGATATGATTAGTGGCGAAGAGGATAGAGTAAAAGTAAAAGTAGAAACGGATCTAGTTTAAGAGTTAGGGGGAAGGGAAAATGAGAAGGAGAGTGAAGAGTAGAATCGTCAGGATAAGAATGTGTGAAGTAAATCATTGATAAAAAGAAGGAAGAAAGTAGGTGAAGCAACAGAACCCTGTGGAACACCACTATTGGTTGTGAAAGAGCGAGAGATCGATCCCTCGACAACAACTGCCATGGATCGCTTCTCAAGGAAGCTAGAAATGAGAGAACAAAGTGGGGGAGAGAAACCATAAGAAGGAAGATTAGAAAGCAAAGACTTGTGACATACCCTGTAAAATGCTTTGGAGTTGTCGAGGGCCATGACGAAAGTGTTCCCCATAATCCCTAAGAGAGGATGACCAAAGATGAGTGCAATAGGAGAAAAGATCACCAGTAGATCTCGCCTGGCGAAAGCCATACTGGTGATCCGACAAAAGACAAAGGCGTTCAAGGTGACGGAGAAAATGGGAGTTCAAGGTAGTTTCGAAAATTTTAGAGAGGGATGAAGTTAGGGCAATGGGGCGATAGTTAGAGGTATTAGAGTGATAACCCTTCTTCGGAATGGGCTGAACCAAGGCATGCTTCCAAGAAGAAGGAAAAGTTGGGGTTTTGAGGCAAAAGCGAAAGAGGCGAGCAAGCACAAGGGCCAGGGCTTCAGCACACTCACTCAGAACACGAGGGGGTATTCCGTCCGGTCCAAGCGCCTTATTCACATCCAACCTGGATAACACACCAGCAACCCAATTAATGGAGATTATAGGAAAGTGCATGGGTTCAGCAGAAGTAGGAGGGATAGAGTGGGAATCATCTAAAGACAGAGTTAGAGGAGAATAAGGTGCCAAAGAGATTGACTTTATCAGGGGGAGAGTTGGCTATAGAGTTATCAGGTCGGAAAAGGGGGAGTACAGAAGTTATTCCAGATGTTTTTGGTTAAGGACCAGAAGGATTTACTAGAGGAAGAGTTAGTCAGGTCAGCGATCTTTCTTTTTTATAAAATTCCACTTGGCCCTACGAAGAATAGCCTTACAACGACTACTAGAAGTAATGAAAGCAGAGTGGGTAACAGGAGGAGATAGCTTAAAGTAATTTTAAAAATATCATTAAAAACAATGCTGAGATTATACAGTAACAACATATCATGACAGAGAACCAAAAACTTGAGGTAATAATATCTGAAGAAAATCTTGACCTTATTTTGCAGCGTAAGTCCATATCTGGCTGCAAGTAGTATTGTGTTATTCTCAAGGAAAACATTGACTGCCAGCACCTGTGGCCACTCCCGCAGTGTGACGTCACAGGATGGGAGTGGAGGGGTGGGGACAGGAGAGTAGGAGGAAGGGGGGGGGGTTTGGTAGGTGCCTTAATTATATATAAAGGACAGAGAGCCACTCTTGCGCCATAACACTACTGAGCAAGATAAGAGATCCCACCAACTTGCTTCTGGCTATCTTTCATTATAAACACCTGTATCGTGTACCTCAGGTGAGCTATACTGAAGGTGACCACATGTACAGTACACTGTTGCTCTTCCACACAAGAGTATTGATATATTTAAAAAGGCTAGGTTAATGAACATAGGCAGAACAGATGAGTATAACAGTATTGTGTCGAGGAATAGGTAACGGAAAACTAGTTGCGATGTGTGTGTGTGTGTGTGTGTGTGTGTGTGTGAAGCTACAGTGGTTTATTGTGTTTATTAAGTTACGACCACTCCCATAATCATCACCACTACTCCCAACATCACCATCACTATAACTATTTCTACCATTATCATCACCATTATCACCACCACTACTATCACCATCATCACCCCTTACTTTACCAACACCTCTATCACCACCGTAAATACTACTCCCACACACCACCACCACCATTATCACTACTACCACATGCTACCACCTCCACCATCATCACCACCACACCATCACTACTAGCTTCATCTCTACATATCACTCTCACTACTAACCACCACCACTACCACACTACCACCATTGCATTTGTAAATATCAGGGTATTACTTAGAATTAATGCATTAACACTGAAAATATTTAATGGCGTGTGTATGTAATTAACTAATTGACTTAAATTATAACAGAAATATAGGATGTTAAAGTAACATCAACTTACACGGTGAATACGCGTTAACGGTGCACGATAATGAACTTTTACTTTTATCCTCTTCACCACTGATCGGCTCGTTAGCCGCTTGGGCGATCGGTCACGTCTCTATTATGCACTGTTGGCAAGTACTGGGCATGTACTGGCTCCTGAATATATCTGAACCTGCTCCAGTGTTGGTCAAGTCTGGCCTTGAATGAGCTCACACTCGGTGCCGTCACAACACTCTCCAGCAGTTTGTTCTAAGAGTTCACAATTCTCACTCCGAAAAATTTCCCCTCACAGTATTCTGGGCTTGTGGCTTCTTCAGCCTGAGCTGTGATCCCTTGTGGGGCGGACATCCGCCATCTCCAGGAATGTACACTCGACTGAGTAGTGCCCTCTGAGAATACGTCGCCCCTCGCCCGTCTGTAGTATAACTTAGGCAGTTGGCAGTTGTAGGCGCTCTAATCTCTCTGGGTAACTGAGGTTCCGTAGAGCAGGCACTAGTCTGGAGGCCCTCCTTTGGACATTTTCAATCAATTGACAGTCAATATCATGTCTCGAGGACCAGACGGGGTCACAGTACACCAGGCGGGGCCACAGATTCTCTACCCCGTGCTGTCCCCTAATTGGTGCCACGCAAGATAGTGTAAACTTAAGCCAATTAGGACATATTTTTTTTGTGTTTTAACTTAAGTCAACCAGTTACGTGAATCTTCACATCTTTACTTGCGAGGAATATTCATTGTAAGAAAATTTTTGAGTCATAATTCATAATTCTGAGTTAATGTCGTATGATCCAAAGTGCCTGCTTTGTGGCCAGCTTAAGACACTCCACTAACATCAAGTCGAGATCGTAACACAAATTAATACATCAAGTTCAGGTAGAGTCTCACGCCCGTATTACTAAACAACATCTTCCCTTGAAGAAGGTCGTCGTGTTTCAACCCGAGTTTTAAACTAAATGAGTCCTGAGGGACACCGCAGTACTGTACTTAACGGGGTGGTGTTGCGGTAAAGTTAACCAATTCCAATAAAATTAATTTATTGTATTGTAATTAGTTAATTTTAACGCCACACCACCCCGTTAAGTACAGTACTGCGGTGTCCCTCGGAACTCATTTAGTTTAAAACTCGGTTTGAAACACGACGACCCTCTACAAGGGAAGATGTTTAATAATACGGGCGTCAGACTCATTGTGGACAGTAAGTTTTGGGCTAGACTTTAATCCCTCAGTGAGACGTTTTCTCGCGTCTCTAGTTACGAGACGTCATCTTATGAAAATCTAAGAACAATGGTCGTCACCCTTGAAGGTGTCTTTGTAGATCACCACCAGGATGGTTATGCCTGGGAATCTGCCTATGTGTGGCAGGTACAGTCTCACCCAAAAGTTCGTTAACTCTCCCAGCCAGCTATTGCTGACTGCCTGCTTCAGATGTATGAACTTGAGTCTGATACTTCGAACCTTTGGATTCATTCGTATTGGTTTCATGTTCTGGTTGGTACTGAGACAGTTTCAAACAGCAATAGGTGGCTGGGAGAGTTAACGAGCTTTTGGGTGAGACTGTACCTGGCCAGATGTGGTAGGTACCTGGCCAAATGTGGCATGTACCTGGCCAGGGGTGGTAGGTACCTGGCCAGATGTTGTAGGTACCTGGCCAGATGTGGTAGGTACCTGGCCAGATGTGGCAGGTACCTGGCCAGATGTAGGAGGTACCTGGCCAGATGTGGCATGTACCGGGCCAGGGGTGGTAGATATCTGGCCAGATGTGGTAGGTACCTGGCCAGATGTGGTAGGTGCCTGGCCAGATGTGGCATGTACCTGGCCATGTGTGGCAGGTACCTGGCCAGGTGTGGCAGGTAACTGGCCAGGTGTGGTAGGTACCTGGCCAGATGTGGTAGATACCTGGCCAAATGTGGTGGGTACCTTGCCAGATGTGGTAGGTGTCTGGCCAGGTGTGGTAGGTACCTGGCCATGTGTGGCAGGTATTTGGCCAGATGTGGTAGGTAACTGGCCAGGTATGGTAGGTACTTGGCCAGATGTGGTAGGTACCTGGTCGGGTGTGGTAGGTACCTGGCCATGTGTGACAGGTACGTGGCCAGATGTGGTAGGTACCTGGCCAGATGTGGCAGGTACCTGAGCAGGTGTGGTAGGTACCTGGTCAGATGTGGTAGGTACCTGGCCAGATATGGTAGGTACCTGGCCAGACTTGGGAGGTAACTGGCCAGACGTGGTAGGTACCTGGCCATGTGTGGCAGGTGCCTCACTAGACGTGGTAGGTACCTGGCCATGTGTGGCAGGTGCCTCGCCAGACGTGGTAGGTACCTGGCCAGATGTGGTAGGTACCTGGCCATGTGTGGCAGGTACCTGGCCAGACGTGGTAGGTACCTGTCCATGTGTGGTAGGGACCTGACACACTGTCACTCACTACTACTGTACTGTATTACTACTACACACCACACTCACCTACTCACTGTAAATAATATGAGAATTAATATTCTAACACTTCTTTAGTTATAACAACAACATAAGCAGACAGCCTCATCGACGCCTTACAATACATAAAAATATAGAGGGTGTAGTGTAGTGTAGTGTGTGAGACGGGGCAGCAGGTAGTGAAGGTATCACCTGGGAAAACACACACCTGACTCTTATCTATTCTTAACTGGGCAGCAGCATCACTCACCCTAACAACGCATTTCCTTCATTTTCACAGTTGTTTATTAAGTGAGTCAGTCCAGGAGGTTATTAAGTGAGTCAGTCCAGGGGGTTATTAAGTGAGTCAGTCCAGGAGTTTATTAAGTGAGTCAGTCCAGGGGTTTGTTAAGTGAGTCAGTCCAGGTGTTTATTGAGTGGACCAGTCCAGGGGTTTATTAAGTGAGCCAGTCCAGGGGTTTATCAAGTGCTTCACTCCAGGGGTTTATTAAGTTAGCCAGTCGGTGGTGTGTGATGGCGGTGGTGTGTGTATGTGTGTGTGTGTGCACACAGGGTGGTGTAATGCATCTAGTGTGGCAGTATTATGCCAGTGTTAAGGTGCAAGCACTGCTTGCTCCCTCTTGCTTTCAGTTCCCGCCGAGGGCTAACCCTCGTGGTGAACAGGAAAGCAGCTTGCATAAGACTTCCCATGCCAAGACACAGCCTCTTCACCATCAAGCGTCCTGCTGTGCCTCCTCGTGGCAACACACTGCAACTGGGTGCCTCCTGGGCCCAGGCTAGACCAGCAGGGGATCTAGGAGCAGCATTGAGCCCCAGAGGGACAGCACATAGGCCCACTGTCTTGTGGACACGTCCTGGTGCCTAACAACCATTGACCCACTGCCTTGCAGATTAACCTTGGTTGGTATAAGGCTACTGGAGTAAACCCCGAACGAAAAATCTGCGGTGGAACCCCACATCAGGCAGACATCCTTACAGAGCTTCAACAAGATCCCAACGGCAGCATAGGCTGAAGAGGTGACCATCATAGGAACCCAACGACTACAGTACACTGGCGGATGAAGGCAATGCACGATGGACAGGCTACTAAGGAAAAACCAAGAAACTGGGCCTTCAGCAGTCCATTGCAACTCTCCCAAGCCATTGCAACACTTGCACCACTGGATCAGGAAATGGGAGAGCCAAAATGTGTGGTTGCAACCTGTGCTCCTGCATCACCACATAAATCATCTCACACACAGCCATCATCCAGCTCATCATACTCATCATTATTATCAAAACTCCTATACCCCCGAAAGTCCTGTGGCGACGGGCGAGTGGCGACGGGGACAGGCAGAGATGACTGCCAGGAGTCTGTAGTCACAGCTCTACACATGGGTGGCATAAATAAGATGGTCGTTTATGCACTGGGATCGAGGCAGCAATGCAATCCGGTCCTGTCTAAGCGATTAAGCAGCCCTTTCGAGGACCCACTCTGTTCACCCCACATGGGGAGGGGGCTAGAGAAGGTGCCCTAAACATAGTCTGCCTAAAGAACCAACCTGACTGGGCAACCACACCCAGTAAGGTCATCCTTATGAACCGAAAACACAATAATAATCACTGATCCAAACGAAAACGAGCTATATAACCTCATACGGTCTCTGCATGGAATGTCAGGACCCTTCTGGATACTGGCAGAAATGACTGTCCTAAAACAAGAACCGCCCTTATGGCAAAAGAGCTGGCTAGGCATAACACCTACAAAGCAGTCATAAGTGAGTCCTGGCTCCAAAACAAGGATCGACTCACAGAATGGGGGTCTGGCTATTCCTTCTTCTGAAAGCACAATCCTGCTGTTTTATAGAGTTGGCTTTGCCATATGGCAAGGGATCCTACACTGGCTAACTGAAATGCCTGTTAGGTTCAACAAGCACCTCATGACGCTCCAAGTTCCATTGAATCACTCACGTCATGCCTTCTTCATCAGTGCATACGCCCCAACACTGGATGCAGAGGATGACATCAAGGAGGCCTTTTATGCCGACCTTTACAGAGTGCTAACCTCTATCCCCAGAGAAGATAAGGTTGTGCTCCTAGGAAACCTCGATGCCAGAGTTGGCAGAGAAGCTGTCATTTGGTAGGGAATCATAGGGAGAAATGAACTGGGCAAGTGTAATCCCAACGGCCTACTTCTCATCAGCAAGTGTGATGCACATAACCTCACTATCACCAATACCTTGCTTAGGCAGGCCGACAAGTTCAAGAGTTCGTGGCACCACCCACATTCCAAGCACTGGCATCTCATTGACCACATCATTGTTAGAAAAAGAGATCGCCGAGATGTCCTTATCACCCGAATCAGACCACTGTGACACTGATCATCAGTTCATCTGAGCCAAGCTCTCACTTCACGTTGCCCCAAAACGGCGAAGGCAAAAAGCCTCCAGAAGAGGTTTTAACACTGTATGGAGGATCCAGCAGTAACACATGCTTTCAGAGAACAACTCGAACATGGATTGATAAACAACCCGGCAACAAACAACCCAAATCCCATTGTCAAATGGGATATTCTCGACACTGTCATGACAAAAACCTGCAGAAAGACCCTTGGCCAGATCGAAAGAATACACCAGGACTGGTTTGATGAAAATGACCCAAAGTCAATGTACTCATCAATGATAAATGTGCTGCTTTAACTGACTGGCAGAACAACCCTCATTCTCGAACTAAAGCTGATATCTTCCACAAGAAGAAAGCGGCGGCCCAGCTTGAACTTTGCAATCTAAAGAACGACTGATTTAAAAATAAAGTATTTGAAATGCAAAAACTTGCAGATCAACACAAGATGCGGGAATTTTTCAAGTCCACTAAAACATTTCATGGACCAATCACTTATGGCGCTGTCCCCCACCGCTCATCCGATGGTAACTCCCTAATTAAAGACGAAGAATACATCCTTCAGGGCTGAAAGAGCACTCCCATTCACTGCCCAATCGAAACACCTCAGGGCCTGATGGAATCCCAGCCAAAATGTATAAAACAGGAGGACTTCTGCTTACCAGCCGTCTCCACTCTCTCCTGGAGAATATATGGGAAAAGGAGGAAATCCCCCAAGCTCTTAAATATGCCTCCATCATTAATATTTTTAAGAACAAGGGAGACTGGTCAGATTGTGGCAATTACATTGGGATCTTGCTGCTGTCCGTAGCTGGCAAGATTATCGCCCGAGTCCTCCTAAACAAACGTCCTGAAGCAGAAAACTTCCTCCCAGAATCTCAATGTGGATTTAGACCATCACGTGGCACCACTGACATAATCTTTAATGCCCGCCCGATATAGGAAAAGTGCAGAGAGCAGCTTTGTGGCCTGTACATGGCCTTCATTAACCTAGCCAAGGCCTTCGACTCAGTCAACAGGGAAGCCCTCTGGCGGACTCTCAGCCGTTTTGGCTGCTCACTAAAATTTATCGCCATTGTGAGGCACCTCCACGATGGCATGAACGGCAGTATCCTGCACAATGGCACCCAGTCTCAGTTCTTCCCAATCCAAACGGGGTAAAACAAGGATGTGTACTGGCACCAACTCACTTTTCCATTTTCTTGGCCACCTTCCTTACTCATGCTAGTGCCAATTTAGCCAGCGGGGGAACATCGAGTACCGGATGAAGGGTCTTTTCAATATAAGACGACTCCAGGCAGAAACACATGTGTCTGCAGCTTCCATTACTGAACTTCTGAACATCAGTATGCAGACGACCTCACCCTTGTCACTCACACTGAACACAACCTACAGGAGATCCTGAACACCTACACAAACCGTATGCACACTTCAGCCTTGAGGTGAATGAATGTAAGACTCAGATTCTCTTTCAGCCTGCCCATGCTTCAGCCACACCTCCACCATCTATCCAGCTTAATGGTACTACCCTCTCTAATGTTACCCACTTTCGGTATCTCAACTCCCATCTGTCCACCACAGTGGATATCAATGAAGAGATTAAACATCGGATCACATGTGCATCTCAAGCATTTGGCAGACTCCGTACCCATGTTTTCAGCTGTAGGGAGCTGAAATTTTCTACAAAGTTGCACATATATTGAGCAGCAGTCCTCCCCACCCTGACATGGGTCACATATAAGAGGCACCTCAAGGCACTTTCAAAATTTCACCAACGTAGTCTACGTTCCATCCTCCGAGTTCACTGAAAAGACAAGAGAACAAATACCAGTATTCTTGTCGACACTAACTGTAGGAGCATCGAGGCTACCATTATCCATGAACAACTACGATGGACTGGCCATGTTACCCACATGGACGACAGTAGACTGCCAAAGCAGCTTCTTTACAGTCACCTAATGAATAGTAAACGTAACGTTGGCAGACAACTGAAAAGATAAAAGGATAATCTTAAGGCAAACCTGAAAAGTGCCGTAACGCTTGAACTAGCATCACAATAGGAGGTGTCAATACTATCGAGTTAGCCCGACTGCAAACTGAGGCAGACAAGCGCCAACGCCGAAAAGATGATGCCGCCGCCCCTTCCACACTTGATGTAACCCTCAACATGTGCAACATCTTGAACGACCCTGCCGGTCCCATATCGGCCTCTCTAGTCAACTCAGAGCTCACCAACAAAGGTGACATCCTTAATAACTCTGTTCCGAGTGACAGCAAAGTAATAGTTGTAGTAGTAATAGGCGGCCAGCGCAGGGTGGGTGTGGTGGAGTGTCCTCCCTGTTCTAAAGTGTTATTGGAGGGGACATATTCCGAGTGTGGGAGAGGGAATTTTACAGTGTGTCGGTGAATATCGGATGTCTCCCTAAGCATTGTCACCGAAGGTTCTTTTCATCCCTTATGGCATTAATCGCAAATATTTCTTGCGTTCACTGACGATCACCAAGCGAGTTGTGAGTGCTTGGCGGGACGGCTGGTGCAGGTGCCAGAACCCAGTGCCAGTGTCGATAAGCCTACTTTGGCGGAGGTGGCCTTGTGACTCTTGCCCCTATGGTCAGTGACAGAAGGCCAAGTGTTCTACGCTTGCGGTCGCCTCCCACAAGTAACGGTCACTTCATGTAGTGACAGCCGACCAAGTGAGTATATATAACTAATCTTACATCAGTGCGACCATAGAAATGGTGGCTATTTCTGCCAAGGATATGTGAACAAGTGTTAGGTGTGACAATTCTTGCTCCCCGTGTATCACTCTGATGTGTGGATTGTCGCCCTCAGGGGGGTGGCCCACACACCCACACGCACACGTATGACCCTACTACCCGGATACAGCAGTCTAGCCTGTCATCTCTCCGCCCTTTCCTCATAAGAACTAGTTTCTTTTCTGTATAGGACGGGTTTTTCGTAAAAAAAACCAGGGTCTTAAGATGGACAACCAGCCAGAACTTCTGGAATTATCACTTGTGAATGTGTAGTGCGTTAAGTGATCACAGTGTCATCCACGTGTGGGCCTCCTGAGTGGATATTGGTGATAGTTATTGGAGAGCCGGCGACTGTATAGCAGGTGGCGCTGGTGATGGCCAGTGCCACCTAGGCCTTGGCTTGTAACCCGAGCTGGTCAGGGGTGGTAACGGTCCTGGTCGCTCTGTGCCCAGCTATGCTCTGCCCTGGCCCTGCCCCGCTCCACCCCGGCCCCGCCCCTGCCCCGCTCTGCCCCGCTCTGCCTCATCGGCCAGTACACCAAAACCGACCTGCCCCTCCTCCCCTCCCAAACCACAACTTCCTACCTCTCCCACTGCCCTCTTTTTCCCAGAACGACATCATGGCTGGGAAATGTGCTTGTCGGTGCTCAGGCCGGAATCAGAAATGCACAACCTGTATATGTGTGAGAAGTAACACACGATGTGTGGGTTGTAGGAAAGGAACCAGCTGTCAAAATCCATATGGCAGAGATCCATCACCTGATGACGACATGTCAGACGATAGTAGTGAACCCACTCAGTCGAAAAATACTGTTCATGAGGCGAATGACATACAGTCAACAAATTGGAAAGGCATGTCGGGGGACGATGCAGTGAAATGGGTCAAAGAAGTGCACTCAGAAGTGGTCAGGTGGTCGCCAGCTAACCTCTTTGAACCATCCAAGTGCGCGGCCACCAAAGAAATGATCCGGGAGATGACTTGCCTCATAATCAATTACAATCATGACAGTCCCCTGGCCCCATTAGCTCTTCAAATACTGGCCATAATACCCCATCTATTCTGTCAGAGGATACACGCAAGGTCTGAGTGCAAAGAAAACGTGGCAGCAATTAAAAGGAGATTGACAATGTGGCAGAGAGGGGCCCTTGTTGATCTCCTACGTGAAGCAAGAACACTGCTGGAGAGTCTAAAATTCATAGGAGATGGAAAGCAAAATACTAAGGATGTTGCCAGAAAATTTGGTAACGAAATCTCTCACAGAGGAATTTTCCGGTGGTGTTCTGCCAATAAACAGAGAGACATTACAACAACTGAAAGGAAAAACATCCCCCTGCAAGTGAAGAGGAAGGCATCAGGTTCCAGGGAACCTATATCCCTCCAAATGATGTCATGTTCGAGAAAATAACAGGAGGGATGGTGTGGAAAAAAGCACTGAAACCTCAGGGAGGGGTTGGCCCTTCAGGCCTGGATGCAAACGGTTGAAGAGTCATCCTCAGCACTAACAAGTTTGGTGCCGTAGCAAGTGATCTCTGCAATGCCATCGCCGCCCTTGCAAGAAAGCTAGCAACCTCGTGCTGCCACCACCTCCATGCTCTGACGGCCTGCTGCCTCATTCCCCTGGATAAAAATCCAGGATGTAGGCCTATAGGAGTGGGGGAAGTGCTGAGGCGGATCATTGGAAAATGCATAATGGAGGTGGTAAATGATGATGTCAGGGCAGCTGCAGGAAACCTGCAAGTATGTGCTGGCCACCAGGTTGGAGGGGAAGCTGCCATTCACGCCATGAGAAAGGTAATTGAGCAGCAATACTACTGGTCGACACTTCCAATGCATTCAACATACTCAACCGCAAGGCTACACTGCACGACATCAAGATCAAGTGTCCAAGCTATGCAATGTAAGTTGAAAAAACCTATAGGAACCCATCAGACCTCTTTATAACTAGCTTCAAGGCCCTAAGAGGAGATTCAGTCAACTGAGGGAACAACGCAGAGGGACCTTGTCGCCATGGCAATGTACGCACTAGGCCTGTCTGTGCTCCAACATACAATAAAATATGAAACAACCGAGGTCAAGCAAGTGGCATACGCTGATAACCTAACAGGAGCAGGAAAAGTGGAGGACATCAAAAAGTGGTGGGACCTGGTAACATCACGAGGTCCACAAATAGGGTACCATCCCAATGCCAGCAAGTCCTTCCTCATTGTGAAGCCAGAACAATATGAACGGGCAATGGAGGTGTTCTGTGGAAGTTAGGTCAAAATAACAAAGGATGGCCAAAGACATCTAGGTGCAGTAATTGGCACAAAGGACTTCAAGACCGAGTACGTAACGAGAAAGGTGAATAAGTGGGTTAAGGAAATCCAAGCTCTGCCTGATAATGCTAACACAGAGCCACATGCAGCTTTTGCGGCATTCTCCCATGGAGTCGAGCATCGCTGAAATTACTTGATGCGCACTATCCCTGATGTCGGACCCCTCCTCTGCCCTCTGGAAGAAACCATCAATGTCGCTTTTATCCCAACACTAGTGAAAAACCCTTACTTAACCCCAGCAGAAAGGTCACTCCTTGCACTACCACCGAGACTAGGAGGAATGGGATTGACTAATCCAGTGGAGCTTGCCCGTACAGAACATCAGAACTCTGTCTAGTTCAAGGCAGCTCTCACTGAGCACAAAACAGATCAGAATGCAGCAAGTCAGGTAGATACCAACGAATTAAACATGATTCGACGGTCCATTACGACAGAGCGGCTGTACACCCAGAGTGATAAACTGCAACAACTGTTGCAACAAGTGCCAGAGAACGTGAAAAGAAAAGTAGCTCAAGCAGGAAGTGGACGCCTCAAAATGGTTAACAACATTAGCGATAAGGGCAAAGGGCTTCATCCTTAATAAACAAGAATTCACAGATGCCATTGCTCTAAGGTATGGTAGGCCAGCAGAAGGTTTGCCCTCCTAATGCGTGTGCGGCTTATCTTATGACATCGACCACGCCATTGTGTGCAAGAAAGGGGGCTTCGTATGCATGAGGCACGACGAAGTAGGGGATCTAACAGCAAATTTACTGAGGGAAATCTGTCACGACGTCATGATGGAACCGGCCCTCATTCCATTGGATCTCCTTCCATCTGTCACAGGATTTCAAACACATCCAACGAAGCCCGTGTGGATGTCAGTGGTCAAGGATTCTGGGCGCGGGGACAGCAAGCCTTTATTTGACATAAGGATTTTTTATCCCATGGCCGCATATCACCGCAACCTAACTCTCGATGCTGCACACAGGAGGAACGAGAACGACAAGATGAAGGCATTTGGGGAGAGAATTCAGAACGTTGATCAAGGCAGCTTCACTCCTCTAGTGTTCACATCCTCTGGCGGGATGGGACCAAGTGCAAGATGCTTCTACACCAGACTCGCGGTGGTGTTATCTGAACGGAAGCAGCAGCCCAGAAGTTATGTTGCACCATGGTTGAGATGTCGACTGTCCTTCTCTCTGCTTAGGTCTGCATTGCCTTGCCTCAGGGGAACGAGAACATCGGCCCCAAAGCCGACAACAGACGCAGATATCGACTTTGAGGCAACAGTCGCTGAATGCCTCATAGATCTGCGGCTCAACTAACTCAACACAACCAGGGTAGCTACTAATGTATTAAGATAGTTAATTTTAAGGTATTAAAATGGCAGCAAAGGTGTTGCTATTGGGGGAGGCTGGAGGCCATTATATAAAAAAAAAGTAGTAGTAGTAGTAGTAGTGTGTGGGGGGGAGGGGGGTTGTGTGTGTGTGCCTGTGTGAGGCGGTGGTTGGCGGTGTGCGTGGACGTGGTTGTGCGTGGTGTCGTGTGGTGGTGTATGTGGTGATGTTTTACGGTGGTTGGCGGTGTGTGTTGTTGTTGTTTGGTGTCGTGTGGTGGTGTGTGTAGTTGATGTGTGGTGAAATGTGGCGGTGTGTGTTTTACGTAACACTGGCGGACAACGGAAAAAGTATAAGGATATATTTAAAGTATGAACCTGAAAAGTGCCAAATCGAACCCTCTCACCTGGGAAACGATCACTTCTCACCGTAACGCTTAGAGGGGCACCACATGAAAAGGTGGCAATACTTTTGAATTAGCTTGACTGCATACCGAAGCAGACAAACACCACGCTGGAAAAACGCTTCTGCAGCTCTTCTCGCACTACGTAGATGTAGCCCTCCACACACGTGCAGCATCTGTGGACGACTCTACCGCTCCCGTATCGGCCTCTCAAGCCACCTTAGGGCTGTCCAATGAAGGTGACACCACTGACAACGTATATAATTGTGTCATTGCTGGATGATTGTTGTTTTGATGTGTTGTGTATCATGACCCCCCCCCCCTTCACCATGACAGTTGACAGATGAGAACAATAGCTTTATTTTGTCAAGGCCATTGACACAGACAATTCTAGTGGCCTCATTAGTGAAGGTCGGAAGGAGTTGTTGTGACCTCCAGTTAGATTATATCTCCCCCTCTCTAGGGGTGGGCTGTGGGTCATCTGTACGGTTATTATAAGTCTAGACGCACAGCAACAACGAGAAGCTAGTGAATCAAGCAACTAAATTATTAGGTCTTATAAGAAGGTCGTTCAGATGTCTGGATGGTCCGTCCCTCGTCACGATTTTCAAGAGTGAGGTGCTTCCCTGCCTGGAGTACTGTCACCCTGTCTGGTTCTCGACATATGCTAGAGACTGTCAATTGATTGAAAATGTCCAAAGGAGGACCACCAGACTGGTGCCTGCACTCCGGCACCTCAATTATCCAGAGAGATTAGAGCGCCTGCAATTGCCTAGCTTATGCTACAGGCGGGCAAGGGGCGACATAATCGAAGTGTGTAAACTTCTCAAAGGCCACTACTCAGTCGAGTGTCCATACCTGGATCTGGCAGACGCTCGCCCCACAAGGGGTCACAGCTCAAGGTTGAAGAAGCCACAAGTTCAGAAAATTGTGAGGGGAAACTTTTCGGAGTGAGAGTTGTGAACTCTTGAAACAATCTGCCAGAGAGTGTTGTGACTGCGCCGAGTGTGATCTATTTCAAGACGAGACTTGACAAGCACTGGAGCAAGTTCAGATACATTCAGGAGCCAATACACATGCCCAGTACTTGCCAACAGTGAGTAATAGAGACGTGACCGATCGCCCAAGCGACTAATGAGTCGATCAGTGGTGAAGTGGATAAAAGCAAAAGTAAAAGTAACATCTTTACTTAGATATCACAGGTAAATTTTATGTGTCCAGTGCAAGAAGCTGAAGATTACCAGTTAAATGTACAATAAACTTATTCTTGTCAACAGTTTATTGTACAACAGTTACTCTCTTGTTAACAGTTTAATGTACAACAGTTACTCGCTTGTTAACAGTTTAATGTACAACAGTTACTCTCTTGTCAACAGTTTAACGTACAACAGTTACTCTCTTGTAAACAGTTTAATGTACAACAGTTACTCTCTTGTCAACAGTTTAATGTACAACAGTTACTCTCTTGTTAACAGTTTAATGTACAACAGTTACTCTCTTGTTAACAGTTTAATGTACAACAGTTACTCTCTTGTCAACAGTTTAACGTACAACAGTTACTCTCTTGTTAACAGTTTAATGTACAACAGTTACTCTCTTGTTAACAGTTTAATGTACAACAGTTACTCGCTTGTTAACAGTTTAATGTACAACAGTTACTCTCTTGTCAACAGTTTAACGTACAACAGTTACTCTCTTATAAACAGTTTAATGTACAACAGTTACTCTCTTGTCAACAGTTTAATGTACAACAGTTACTCTCTTGTCAACAGTTTAACGTACAACAGTTACTCTCTTCTTAACAGTTTAATGTACAACAGTTACTCTCTTGTCAACAGTTTAATGTACAACAGTTACTCTCTTGTCAACAGTTTAATGTACAACAGTTACTCTCTTGTTAACAGTTTAATGTACAACAGTTACTCGCTTGTTAACAGTTTAATGTACAACAGTTACTCTCTTGTCAACAGTTTAACGTACAACAGTTACTCTCTTGTTAACAGTTTAATGTACAACAGTTACTCTCTTGTCAACAGTTTAATGTACAACAGTTACTCTCTTGTTAACAGTTTAATGTACAACAGTTACTCTCTTGTCAACAGTTTAATGTACAACAGTTACTCTCTTGTCAACAGTTTAATGTACAACAGTTACTCTCTTGTTAACAGTTTAATGTATAACAGTTACTCTCTTGTTAACAGTTTAATGTACAACAGTTACTCTCTTGTCAACAGT
>NW_024722158.1:637110-659836 GCF_018991925.1 Homarus americanus
TAATGTATTAAGATAGTTAATTTTAAGGTATTAAAATGGCAGCAAAGGTGTTGCTATTGGGGGAGGCTGGAGGCCATTATATAAAAAAAAAGTAGTAGTAGTAGTAGTAGTGTGTGGGGGGGAGGGGGGTTGTGTGTGTGTGCCTGTGTGAGGCGGTGGTTGGCGGTGTGCGTGGACGTGGTTGTGCGTGGTGTCGTGTGGTGGTGTATGTGGTGATGTTTTACGGTGGTTGGCGGTGTGTGTTGTTGTTGTTTGGTGTCGTGTGGTGGTGTGTGTAGTTGATGTGTGGTGAAATGTGGCGGTGTGTGTTTTACGTAACACTGGCGGACAACGGAAAAAGTATAAGGATATATTTAAAGTATGAACCTGAAAAGTGCCAAATCGAACCCTCTCACCTGGGAAACGATCACTTCTCACCGTAACGCTTAGAGGGGCACCACATGAAAAGGTGGCAATACTTTTGAATTAGCTTGACTGCATACCGAAGCAGACAAACACCACGCTGGAAAAACGCTTCTGCAGCTCTTCTCGCACTACGTAGATGTAGCCCTCCACACACGTGCAGCATCTGTGGACGACTCTACCGCTCCCGTATCGGCCTCTCAAGCCACCTTAGGGCTGTCCAATGAAGGTGACACCACTGACAACGTATATAATTGTGTCATTGCTGGATGATTGTTGTTTTGATGTGTTGTGTATCATGACCCCCCCCCCCTTCACCATGACAGTTGACAGATGAGAACAATAGCTTTATTTTGTCAAGGCCATTGACACAGACAATTCTAGTGGCCTCATTAGTGAAGGTCGGAAGGAGTTGTTGTGACCTCCAGTTAGATTATATCTCCCCCTCTCTAGGGGTGGGCTGTGGGTCATCTGTACGGTTATTATAAGTCTAGACGCACAGCAACAACGAGAAGCTAGTGAATCAAGCAACTAAATTATTAGGTCTTATAAGAAGGTCGTTCAGATGTCTGGATGGTCCGTCCCTCGTCACGATTTTCAAGAGTGAGGTGCTTCCCTGCCTGGAGTACTGTCACCCTGTCTGGTTCTCGACATATGCTAGAGACTGTCAATTGATTGAAAATGTCCAAAGGAGGACCACCAGACTGGTGCCTGCACTCCGGCACCTCAATTATCCAGAGAGATTAGAGCGCCTGCAATTGCCTAGCTTATGCTACAGGCGGGCAAGGGGCGACATAATCGAAGTGTGTAAACTTCTCAAAGGCCACTACTCAGTCGAGTGTCCATACCTGGATCTGGCAGACGCTCGCCCCACAAGGGGTCACAGCTCAAGGTTGAAGAAGCCACAAGTTCAGAAAATTGTGAGGGGAAACTTTTCGGAGTGAGAGTTGTGAACTCTTGAAACAATCTGCCAGAGAGTGTTGTGACTGCGCCGAGTGTGATCTATTTCAAGACGAGACTTGACAAGCACTGGAGCAAGTTCAGATACATTCAGGAGCCAATACACATGCCCAGTACTTGCCAACAGTGAGTAATAGAGACGTGACCGATCGCCCAAGCGACTAATGAGTCGATCAGTGGTGAAGTGGATAAAAGCAAAAGTAAAAGTAACATCTTTACTTAGATATCACAGGTAAATTTTATGTGTCCAGTGCAAGAAGCTGAAGATTACCAGTTAAATGTACAATAAACTTATTCTTGTTAACAGTTTAATGTACAACAGTTACTCGCTTGTTAACAGTTTAATGTACAACAGTTACTCTCTTGTCAACAGTTTAACGTACAACAGTTACTCTCTTGTTAACAGTTTAATGTACAACAGTTACTCTCTTGTTAACAGTTTAATGTACAACAGTTACTCGCTTGTTAACAGTTTAATGTACAACAGTTACTCTCTTGTCAACAGTTTAACGTACAACAGTTACTCTCTTATAAACAGTTTAATGTACAACAGTTACTCTCTTGTCAACAGTTTAATGTACAACAGTTACTCTCTTGTCAACAGTTTAACGTACAACAGTTACTCTCTTCTTAACAGTTTAATGTACAACAGTTACTCTCTTGTCAACAGTTTAATGTACAACAGTTACTCTCTTGTCAACAGTTTAATGTACAACAGTTACTCTCTTGTTAACAGTTTAATGTACAACAGTTACTCGCTTGTTAACAGTTTAATGTACAACAGTTACTCTCTTGTCAACAGTTTAACGTACAACAGTTACTCTCTTGTTAACAGTTTAATGTACAACAGTTACTCTCTTGTCAACAGTTTAATGTACAACAGTTACTCTCTTGTTAACAGTTTAATGTACAACAGTTACTCTCTTGTCAACAGTTTAATGTACAACAGTTACTCTCTTGTCAACAGTTTAATGTACAACAGTTACTCTCTTGTTAACAGTTTAATGTATAACAGTTACTCTCTTGTTAACAGTTTAATGTACAACAGTTACTCTCTTGTCAACAGTTTAATGTACAACAGTTACTCTCTTGTCAACAGTTTAATGTACAACAGTTACTCTCTTGTCAACAGTTTAATGTACAACAGTTACTCTCTTGTCAACAGTTTAATGTACAACAGTTACTCTCTTGTTAACAGTTTAATGTACAACAGTTACTCTCTTGTTAACAGTTTAATGTACAACAGTTACTCTCTTGTCAACAGTTTAATGTACAACAGTTACTCTCTTGTCAACAGTTTAATGTACAACAGTTACTCTCTTGTTAACAGTTTAATGTACAACAGTTACTCTCTTGTTAACAGTTTAATGTACAACAGTTACTCTCTTGTCAACAGTTTAATGTACAACGGTTACTCATGTTAACAGTTTAATGTACAACAGTTACTCTCTTGTCAACAGTTTAATGTACAACAGTTACCCTCTTGTTAACCGTTTAATGTACAACAGTTACTCTCTTGTCAACAGTTTAATGTACAACAGTTACTCCCTTGTCATCAGTTTAATGTACAACAGTTACTCTCTTGTTAACAGTTTAATGTACAACAGTTACTCTCTTGTCAACAGTTTAATGTACAACAGTTACTCTCTTGTTAACAGTTTAATGTACAACAGTTATTCTCTTGTCAACAATTTAATGTACAACAGTTACTCTCTTGTCAACAGTTTAATGTACAACAATTACTCTTTTGTCAACAGTTTAATGTACAAAAGTTACTCTCTTGTCAACAGTTTAATGTACAACGGTTACTCATATTAACAGTTTAATGTACAACAGTTACTCTCTTGTCAACAGTTTAATGTACAACGGTTACTCATGTTAACAGTTTAATGTACAACAGTTACTCTCTTGTCAACAGTTTAATGTACAACAGTTACCCTCTTGTTAACCGTTTAATGTACAACAGTTACTCTCTTGTCAACAGTTTAATGTACAACAGTTACTCCCTTGTCATCAGTTTAATGTACAACAGTTACTCTCTTGTTAACAGTTTAATGTACAACAGTTACTCTCTTGTCAACAGTTTAATGTACAACAGTTACTCTCTTGTTAACAGTTTAATGTACATCAGTTACTCTCTTGTTAACAGTTAATGTACAACAGTTACTCTCTTGTTAACAGTTTAATGTACAACAGTTACTCTCTTGTCAACAGTTTAATGTACAACACTTACTCTCTTGTCAACAGTTTAATGTACAACGGTTACTCATGTTAACAGTTTAATGTACAACAGTTACTCTCTTGTCAACAGTTTAATGTACAACAGTTACTCTCTTGTCAACAGTTTAATGTACAACAGTTATTCTCTTGTCAACAGTTTAATGTACAACACTTACTCTCTTGTCAACAGTTTAATGTACAACAGTTACTCTCTTGTCAACAGTTTAATGTACAACAGTTATTCTCTTGTCAACAGTTTAATGTACAACAGTTACTCTCTTGTCAACAGTTTAATGTACAACAGTTACTCTCTTGTTAACAGTTTAATGTACAACAGTTACTCTCTTGTTAACAGTTTAATGTACAACAGTTACTCTCTTGTTAACAATTTAATGTACAACGATTACTCTCTTGTTAACAGTTTAATGTACAACAGTTACTCTCTTGTTAACAATTTAATGTACAACGGTTACTCTTGTTGACAGTTTAATGTACAACAGTTACCCTCTTGTTAACCGTTTAATGTACAACAGTTACTCTCTTGTTAACAGTTTAATGTACAACAGTTACTCTCTTGTCAACAGTTTAATGTACAACAGTTACTCTCTTGTCAACAGTTTAATGTACAACAGTTACTCTCTTTGTAACAGTTTAATGTACAACAGTTACTCTCTTGTCAACAGTTTAATGTACAACAGTTACTCTCTTGTTAATAGTTTAACGTACAACAGTTATTCTCTAATCAACAGTTTAATGTACAGCAGTTACTCTCTTGTCAACAGTTTAATTTACAACAGTTACTCTCTTGTCAACAGTTTAATGTACAACAGTTATTCTCTTGTCAACAATTTAATGTACAACAGTTACTCTCTTGTCAACAGTTTAATGTACAACAATTACTCTTTTGTCAACAGTTTAATGTACAAAAGTTACTCTCTTGTCAACAGTTTAATGTACAACAGTTACTGTACTCTCTTGTCAACAGTTTGGGCTCTGCTACAGCATGACGAGGTGGAGTATGTTGTGTTGTGTGGTGTTGGTCACTGCCGTTATCACCACCGGCACCACTATGCCCCCAGACACTACTTCACAAGACTCTGGCACAACATTACCACCGCCACCACCAGTGACCACCATTACTACCACAACTACCACTACCACCACCACCACCACAGTTGACCCTTTGGTGGAATTCTGCAAGGAAGCGTGTAAAGAGGGCGTGGGTGGCCCCGAGTGTAACTGTCCAGACCATCCCTTTGGCTAACATGGGCAGAATCACTTATAGTGACCTGGCCAGGTGAGGTGGCCAGTAGCAATAGTGGAGGTCGCCTCTGCGTGTACTGTAGCCCCCAATCGTGAACTGTAATAACTCTCATGTTCTTACCGTACTTCACTGTACTTGTCACCTTTACTTATGTACAATTATTCAATAAAATTGTACCAGTTTTCTGTTTCTTAGTGTGTATTATTATTATTATTATTATTATTATTATTATTATTATTATTATTATTATTATTATTGTTGTTATTATTATTATTATTGTTATTATTATTGTTATTATTATTATTATTATTATTATTATTATTATTATTATTATTATTATTATTATTATTATTATTATTATTATTATTATTATTATTATTATTATAATTACTATTATTATTATTATTATTACTATTTTTGTTATTATTATTATTATTATTATTATTATTATTATTATTATTATTATTATTATTATTTGTAGTAGTGAGAGTAGTAGTAGTATACCATCATGCAGTCATCTGAGGGAACAACGCAGGGGGACCCTGTTGCCATGGCAATGTACGCATTATAGGCCTATCCGTGCTCCAACTCACAATAAAATATGAAACAACTGCGATCAAGCAAGTGTCTTATGCTGACGACCTTACAGGGGCAGGAAAAATGAAGGACATAAAAAAGTGGTGGGACCTGATAACATCACAATGGTCCACAAATACGGTACCACCCAAATGCCAGCAAGTCCTTTCTCATTGTGAAGCCAGAACACTAGGAACGGGCAATGGAGGTGTTCGGTGGAAGTGAGGTCAAAATAACAAAGGAGGGCCAAAGATACCTAGGTATGGTGATCTGTACGAAGGACTAAAAGACCGAGTAGGTAACGGGAAAGGTAAATGGGTGGAAGAAGGAAATCCAAGCTCTGTTTGATATTGCTAAAACAGAGCCACATGCTGCTTTTGCGGCATTCACCCATGGAGTCAAGCATCGCTGGAATTACCTATCCCTAATATCGGACCGCTTGTCCACCCTCTGGAAGAAGCCATCAGCTTCAATTTTATTTCAAAATTAGTGAAACACCTTCACTTAACCCCAGCAGAAAGATCAATCCTTGCACTACCACTGAGACTGGGAGGAATGGGATTGACCAATCCAGAGGATCTTGCTGCCACCTAAAATCAGAATTCATTTAAGCTCACGGCAGCCCTCACTGAGCACATAATAGCTCAGAATGCAACAAGTGAGGTGGATACCAACGAATTAAACAAGATTCGACAGTTTATTACGACAGAACGACAGCACAGCCAAAGTAATAAACTGCAGCAACTGATACTGCAAGTGCCAGAGAACATGAAAATAAAGTAGCTATAGTGCAGGAGGTGGGCGCCTCGAACTATCTAACAACGTTACCATAAGGGCAAAAAGTTTCAGTCCTAATAAACAAGAATTCACAGATGCCATTGTTCTAAGGTACGTTTCTCTCAGTGCGTATGTGGCTCTTCCTATGATATCGACCACGCCATGGTGTGCAAGAAAGGGGGTTTCGTATGCATGAGGCATGACGAAGTAAGGGTTCTCGCAGCAAATATCTTGAAGGAAATCAGTCTTGATGTCAGGATAAAACCGACCCTTCTTCCATTGAAACGGTGAGAATTTCCATCAGAGGACTTCAAACACATCCAAAGAAACCCGTGTGGACGTCAGTGCTCGAGGATTCTGGACGCGGGGACAGCAAGCTTTCTTTTGACATAAGGATTTTCGATCCCATGGCTACATGTCACCATAACATAGCTCACGATGCCCCAAACAGGAGGAACGAGAATGACAAGATCAGGGCATATGGGGAGAGAATTCGGAATGTTGATCAGCCCAGAAGTTACGTTACAGCCTGGTTGAGAAGTCGACTGTCCTTCTCTCTGCTTAGGTCTGCGTTGCTCTGCCTCAGGGGAACAAGAGTATCGGCCAAAAATCCGACAACGTCACAGATATCGATGATGGGGCAACAGTCACTGTATACAGCATAGATCTGCGGCTCAACTAACTCAACACAGCTAGGGTAGCTACTTTTGTATTAGGATATTTAAATTGAAGGAGTTACTAATAAGAGCAGAGACGTTACCGAGAACAAATTCTAGCTTGAATGTCATGTTCACTAATACTGACACGTTCCTTGATAAGAGAGAGGAGTTTGAAACATTACTGAAGGTACACCAATCTGATATTGTAGGAGTTGTAGAACTGTTGTACAAGAACAGGAGAATCGACCCAGAGGAATGTGAGTTCTGTATTGCTGGAAATGACTCATTTTCGAACTTTTATCAAGAAACTTGCAAGAGGGGTGTGGTATCTATGCTAGAGCCAGCCAGGCGAGTGTACAAGGAATGGAGGTTTTTGAAGAGTCCAAGTGGTGTAAAATTAAATTAAAGGGAGGGGACTTACTTATTGTCAGGTGTATCTACATATCCCCAAACTGTAGCCTATTGAATCAAAGGAACTTAAGAGTCTTAATAGGCAATGCAGCGATGCTCAACCCTAGCCACCTCCTTATCATGGGGGACTTTAACTATGGCGACATCGACTGGAGAAACGAGGTCACGCCAAATGACTTCAATAACCCTGCTACTCTTTTTGTAGAAACTGAGATAATTTTCTGTTCCATTAGAGACCCGACACATTACAGAGGGGAGCAAACACCCGAACCACTTGACCTCATCATAACAAACGAAGAGGGTATGGTGGCCAAACTGGAAAATCTAGCCCCAGTTGGCACCAGTCACCATGTAGTGTTGTCATTCAGATCTAACTATTACCTAGTTCATGATAAAGCCAGACCAAGGTGAAAATATTACAAGGGTAATTGCAACGGAATGAGGGATGAGATGAGGGGTATCCACTGGCCTGACTCACTAAGGCACAAGAATGCAGACACTACTCTGAATATCATAACTAGTTAAGTGACCCATTTGATCGATAAATATAGTATACCCAAGACCAAGCCCAGTGCCTCTAGGAATACGGTGGTAAAACCCCTTACTTATTCCTTTTTTATTGTACTCTCTCTGTCTTAACTCTGATCTGTGGTAGCATGCCTCGAGGGTAAGACACGTGGGACTGTCATAATGGTGTCATGATATGGGGAAGAGAATAAAGGTGGTCACTGTAGGAAAATAATACCCCTAACATACAATAAAAAATGGTTTATTACAAAACTGCTAGACTTCTGACTACTTACAGTACACACAACTACCATTATAAGAGCGCGATGTCTTACCCTTGCTTTTACTTTGATATTTATTTGTTGTTTATTTTTTCCGTATTTTTTTATACTTAGCTCATTTCAAGTTACTTCATAACCTCTGACCTGTGGTAGCGTGGCTCGAAGGTTATGACACATGGGTACATGTAATTCTGGTATCAAGCAATAGGAAGGAATAACGGTACAATACTGCAGGTAAATGATACTCTTAACTTACAATAAAATGGTTTATTAAAATTGTAAAATGGTGTATTAAATGAAATTAGATTTTATGAAGAATTCCAGTAACACTCAACTACAGGGGTCAACTCCCTTGTTTAACTTATTTTGAACTGTTGAACTTAGGTACAGTTCCCACTTACATCATGACTGGGTGTACATGTACACGAACACACCTAATACTCTCTCACAGCACCTTTGAGCACCAATTTTACCCGTGGCAATGATGTAAGGGCGCGTGTTTTCCAACACCTACACCACCCTTATCTTACTTACTTCTCTTGTCTTAGTTCTTACTCAGTTCTGTCACATATTCTTTTGGTAGCATGGTCGAGGGTCTAGGCACATGGTTGTGGTAATTCTGGTATCAAGTCACTTGGACGGAAATAAAGGTAAAATACTGTGGGAGAAATTAATACACCTAAAATACTCTAAGAACAAATTTATTAATATGAAATCAAAGGGAAAAAGAGGTATGATTAATTTATAACTACCAGGTTCAACTCCTGGACTTATTGCAGACTCAGTACTTTCTTCTTTACTTATTTTCTAATTTCTTTACTCAACAGTAATTACTCAGATCTTACACTCTTACTGCACACAACCTTACTGGTGTTACATTACATGGCATAGTAGGACGAGTTCCTTGGCCCTACTCACAATACATAGTACATGGCACTCATTGTAGATTCCTGTACTTCTCACACCTACTGGTGGTACGTGGCATTACAGTACAGATACAAGACTTTACTCAACATACACGTTAATACTGAAACCAGCAGATACCTGGGTCCACTACCCAACATGGGATAATTATTTCCTTCTAATTATCCCTAACATACATAGTACAACACTCTCTGTGGACATATAACTCCAGGGTGCGTCCCAGGGTAGAACACTGAGATTCACGACTGTTGTTATGGTCGGTAGTAGCCAGACACATGGCGAGTCTGGGGTCTGGCACCAAGAGGCAGTGGAGCATATTAATCAGGCCGCATCGGTGCCATCGTTTCATATATGGTCCCTGCTGGGTTTCTACTACATCCGGGGCAGTTGCTGAGCGATGCAAGAATCACAATGGGATCTGGGGAAACATGTTGGAGAAGGCGTCCAGGGGACAGAAGCATGACAACACAAACACAACAAATCTCTGGGCTAGGAACGACAGACGTATTTACGTTATAGTACTTCTTACACTGGGTGAATGACATTTCAACTGTTGAAGCATTAACACTGATGAACACTGATATTCACTACAATTGACTGAATCAAACTGAATGGCTATACAAAACGTTGGAAAGCGTCAGGGGACGCTCGCCCTGACATGACATGACATGAAATACTAGTGACAGGGGGGAAGGAGGTTCAGGGGAAGAATAAAGGAAGGATTGAAGTGAATTTTAGGAGGAGAGAATAGGTGCAGTGGCTAAACACCGCTTGCGTGAGGGAGTATAAGTTGGAGGCAGCAGCAACTCGCCCGGACGCGGCCGGGAGGCGACAGGTCAGAGTCAGGCTAGCGTCAGGTCAAGCGTCAGGTGCGTGTTGGGTTGGGCCATGGATTCTCAGTGCTTGGTCGGCTAGATTGTGAGGGGGCGGGTTCTTGGGGCCTGCCACCAATGTGAGGGGGCCGGTTCCCTCTCTGTTTCTACACCTCCCTCATCTTACTTACTTCTCCTAGTTCTTACTCTTACTCAGTTCCGTCACCTATTCTTTGGTAGCATGGACATTCTTTTGGTAGCCTGGACATTCTTTTGGTAGCATGGTCGAGGGTCTAGGCACATGAGTACGGTAATTTTTGGTATCAGGTCACTTGGATGGAAATAAAGGTAAAATACTGTGGGAGAAATGAATACACCTAAAGTACTCTAAAAACAAGTTTATTAATATGCAATCAATGGGGAAGGATATGGTATTAATCATATAATTACCAGGCTCACCTCCTGGGCTTAGTGCAAACTCAGTACCTTCTTCCTTACTCTTACTCACAACATTACTGGTGGTACATTACATGGCACTCCTTGTAGATTATTCAACATATACGTAAACAATGACCCTAGTATATGCAGGGGGTCCACTACCCGAAATGGGATAATTATTTCCAACTAATTATACCTCACATACATGTTACACCACTCTCTGGACATTCACTTCCAAGGAGTAACCCAGGGTAGATCACTAGGGCCCACGACCTTTGTTATTGTGGGTTAGCCAGACACATGGCGGGTCTGGGGTCTGGCCCAATGAAGCCGTGGGGCACATTAATCAGGCCGCATCGGTGCCATCTTCTCATATATGATCCCGGCTGGACATCTAATACATCCGAGGCCGTTGTTGGATGGTAGAGCGATTCAAGAATCACAATGGGATCTGGAGACAAACGGGAATCAGCGTCAGGGGACTGAGAAACATGACAACACCAACAAACTCTCTTGTCTAGACGACAGACGTATTTACGTTATATTACTTCTACACTGGGTGAATGACAATTCAACTGTTAAATCATGAACACTGGTGAACACTGATATTCACTACAATTGACTGAATTAACTGAAAGGCTAGGGAACACGGAACATACCTGGAGACAAACGGGGCAGCGTCAGGGGACGCTCTCCCTGGCCATCTTGAGTTTATATACCCCTGAGTTGCCAGGGATCACTACTCACGCAATGACAATAATCACAAACAAACTAACTGTTACTCATTCAAAGATGACCCTCAGTTGACAAAGGTCTGGCGAATTACTTGGGTTGATTTACACAAACTAATTCAAGATTGAGCTTCCCAGGAGAAAGTGGAATAAACAACGTATTGATAACTGTCTTCACAAAGGCGGGGCTTACTGGGAGGGATCGCCAGGGTAAACACGCTCCTTCTAGGGGTCGCGAACTCACTCATGTTTTGCGGGCGTGGAGTTTAATAAGAATCATTAGTTAAATAGATCAGCAGTCAACGTGACCATGACAAGATTGTGTGTGTTGTTTTCTTGTGTGTAGGAAGTGTCCTGAGTTGCCAGTGATCGCTACTCACACAATGACAAACATTACAAACAGCTCTAACTGTAACTCATTCAAAGATGACCTCCAGTTGACAAAGGTCTGGCAAATTACTTGAGTTGATATACACAGACTAATTCAAGATTGAGCTTCCCAGGAGAAAGTGGAATACTTTACTTTTTACTTTTATCCTCTTCGCCACTGATCGGCTTGTTAGCCGCTTGGGCGATCGGTCACGTCTCTTTTCATTTATATTCTTCACCAAAAGATCGGCTCGCTAGCCGCCCGGGCGATCGGTCACGTCTCTGTCACGCACTGTTGGCAAATACTGGGCATGCACCGGCTCCTGAATGTACCTGAACCCGCTCCAGTGTTGGTCAAGTCTTGTCTTGAAAGAGCTCACACTCGGTGCCGTCACAACACTCTCTGGTAGATTGTTCCAAGAGTTCACAACCCTCACTCCGAAAAAGTTTGCGCTCACGGTTTTCTGGACTTGCGGCTTCTTCAATCTTGAGCTGTGACCCCTTGTGGGGCGAGCGTCCGCCAGCTCCAAGTAAGGACACTCAACTGAGTAGTGCCCCCTCAGATGCTTATACACCTCAACTAGGTCCCCCCTTGCCCGTCTGTAGTATAAGCTAGGCAAGTTCAGGCGCTCCAATCTCTCAGGGTAGCTGAGGTGCCGAAGTGCAGGCACCAGTCTGGTGGCCCTCCTTTGAACATTTTCAACCAACTGACAGTCCCTAGCATATCTCGGGGACCAGATAGGGTGACAGTACTCCAGATGGGGAAGCACTTCACTCCTGAAGATCGTTACCAGGGACGGACCATCTAGATATCTGAACGACCTTCTTGTAAGACCCAATAATTTATTTGCCTGGTTTACCTTCTTCTCGCAATAGCCCAGAGAACTTCAGCTCATTGTCAACATACACACCTAGGTCCTTCTCACACACAGTCTCAACTAGTGCAGTTTCTTCATCCCGTTGGGACATATGATACGCCTCCTTACCGTTGGTACGCCCCAGGTGCATCCTCTTACACTTCGTGACATTGAATCTCAGCAACCATTTCTTCGACCATTCCTGAAGCCCACAGAGGTTCTTCTGCAGCTCTTCACAGTCGGCTTGGTTCTTAATTTCCCGAAACAACTGATCGACAACTGTCGTCTTCACAAAGACGAGGGAACACAAGTGTAGCGTCTATGGGGAAAAACACGTCTTCTCAGGGGTCGCTAACCCACTTATGTTTTGCGGTCGTGGAGTTTAATAAGAATCATTAGTTAAATAGACTAGCAGTCAACGTGACCATGACAATGATGCCAGTTACAGCACCAACCTGACTGTTCAACAGCACCAGCAATGGTAGTTTTTCTTCACCACATGGTACCTTGGCCCACACTCAGACAATTCAGGTGGAAACCGACAGGTGTCCTCGGAGGAATAACACAGCCACCAAATAGCCCTACTGAGTAATGGACTCATCCATAACAATGATGGGGGCTGGCAGTTGTTTGCTCGGCCTGTGATCGACACGCTGGGCAGTGAAAGCGTCTGGTGAAGACTGGGGCTTATGTGAGCCCTATCTTCAAGAAGGTCGTTCGTCACTCCACGAACAACTATAGACCGGTGAGCCTGACCACTATAATATGTAAAGTACTTGAGAGTATTATCACAGATGCCGCAATGGAACATGTACTACGAAACAACCTTGTAAAGGATTGCCAACACGGTCTTATGCCAGGCTCTCCTGCTTAACACAATTGCTCAAGGTATTGGATATTTGGATCCATATTCTGGAACGGGGTGGTAATATCGACAATATTTACCTAGATTTTGCCAAGGCTTTCGACAGTGTGCCCCATGAAAGGCTGAAAATCAAACTGGAAGGGTACGGAATTCGGGGAAATGTCCTAGCGTGGATAGAAGACTTTCTACATGACCGCAAGCAGTGTGTGTGTGGTGATTAATGGCACGAAATCGTCATATGTTACATCTTATATATGGGAATAATGAAAGAAATACAATTAACTTGAAGCACAGTCAATTTTGCAAGCAAATGAAGTACAGCAAACTGTGTGAATTTCAAAATAAATTCTTCCTACTTTTTTTCATGGAAAATTTGTCAATGATACTGTTTGTGTCAAGGGATTGTAGGAGGCCAGATTCAATGCATAATAATGATAGTGAGTTTAATCTGGGTTGTCCCATGGTAGACCTCAGGTGATTTTTCACCCTAGATAGAGTAGAGAAAGACCTCTCTCCTTCACAATTTGTAATGGGGATGGTAAGGAAAATTCTTACCAAGATACTAATGTTTGGAAAGGCAGTTGTCAAAATACCATCTTTGGACCTCAGCAAAGTGGAGATGTTTGTCACTGACCTGTCAGATTCAGAAGACAAAATGTCTTTAAATTGCAAAAACTCATCTAGAACAGATGCTTCCAGGTCACTGGAATAGGTACTGACAACCAATTTCAGTTGGGCTTTGAGATCATCATATTTCATACTGTCATACTCCGTTAAGAAGCTAAACAGCTTCTTTATTTCTGAGTAGGCATTCACTCTGTGCTCTAATTCATTCCTAAGGCAATCTAATATGGTGTAGAAATTGTCCCCATTGAACTTCTCACGTGGATCAAGTTGAGTTTCAGTGTCAACTGATTCATCAAAGAAATGTTTTCTCTTTTTTGTTCTTTTTGTTGTCTCTTTGTAGACAGGCTCAGCAAAAGCCCTAGCCTGATCTTCTATTTCATCAAACTGACTCTGTCTCATTTCTGAGACGAAGGAGATCAAACTCTCATACAGTTTCACAACTGACAGAAGGTCGGTCTCAACTTTTTGAAGTGATAAGCTGGTTGCATTAAACCTTGTTAAGATTTTATACCACATTACAGTAAGAAGTGCTGTTTCAAATGCTTCCATTTGTCTTATGAGGCCTTAACCTTCAAGCTTTGTAGCCACAGTTTGTCTACTGTCAGGACATATGTTCTCCAGTGCTGACTTTATCTCAAGGTAATGTAAAAACACTGCTTTAACAGCATCAGCCCTCGCACCCAGCGAGCTTCTGAAAGGGATTTCACTACAATCCCTTCAGCAGGTAGTGCAGCTTTCAAGTGATCCCATCTATATGTGGAGGTTGAGAAGAAGTTGTGTAAGGCTTGCAAAAATCTGGAATATGAAACAGACCCAAGGCAACTGCTGGCAGCTGATGTTCCTCAAGGTTCAAGGAGTGACCTGCACAAGGGACATAATATGCCAGGGGATTCATAGCCTTTATTCTGGCTTGGAGACCAGTGTAAATGCCTGACATAGTGGCAGCATTGTCATAACTCTGCCCTCTCATGTCACTCAAATCAAGACCAACATCTTTAATTAACTGTATAACAGTTGAGGCTATGCTGTCTGCACCATGTTCATGTATGTCTATGAACTTTAGAAATCGCTCATCAGGTTTGCCATCAGGCTTGACATAACGAACTATGAATGTAAGTTGGTCAGTATGACTAACATCCGGTGTGGAAACTACACTAACTGAATAATATTTGGCTTGTTTCACTTCACTTATGATAATTGGGTGAATTTCTTCAGCCATCAGATTGACCATTTCCTCACAGATCGTTTTTGAGAGATATGAAGTCTTTCCACTACCTACAGCACCATACTTCTCCAGATGCTGTGCAAGAAAAGGGTCAAATTTTGCCAGGAGTTCCAGTACTCCAAGGTAATTCTCATTGTTGCTAGAGCCTATTCTTTCATCACTACCTCTGAGAGGAAGACCTCTTGATGTTAAAAATTTTAGTGTTTCAACTATGCACAATAGAACTTCTTTTCAGTATTTTCAACCCAAATTGTACTTGTAAAGCCAAAGTGGGATCAATTCGCCTTGCTGTAATTGCCCTCACACCCCAAGTAGTTGTACTGCGCACATCATTGTCATTCCTTAAAAAAAACCTTTAATTCATATTACGCTACATTACATTCAAATCCACCGCGCTGGTAGAATCTCAGAAAATGTGAATAATTGATAAAGATCAACTCACCTAATGAATGTTACAGGATTATTTGATGAATTGTACCCAGCAACGGGTATATAATAGTAATTGTATGTACTCATAGCATTAAGGAGAACTCAAGGTCTCTATAAGATGATTGGGAAAGTCCATTTGAGCCGGACTAGTGTACTGTAAGACTAAGTGTGGATCAGGGTTTGAAGGTCATACTATTTACGTCTGTGAACGTGTAGCGAACATAACTTCCACAGATATCATATGAAAATACATGAGAACAATGATCTGGTAAAAGGATAAATGTATCAGAACTATGTAAGGTGTTGGAAGTGACCCAGAAACTATACTTGAAAGGAAATATCTCGTATCCTCGAATGGCGTATACCCACGACATGTACAGTGATCAGAGAATCTTATGTCTGTGTTCAAGTAGTGCGATGTGTGAGGGGAGGATCCCTAATTACAGTTTTAAGTGAAGTGGATATACCCACGATATGAACATTCGCCTTTTGTTTCAGGGCAGCGTCCCTTGTACCCGGACTCCAGGTGTGAGTTGTTGATATAGCCCACTTAATTTCCCCAAGAACTGTCAAGCCTGAACCATATTCTAGTATGTAAGTTAGGATTAAAATATGGATTTATAAGGCACCAGGTCACAGTAAACGAGAAAATGGAGATGTGAGAACCATAAGAAATCAAAGTCAAAATTAAAGATTGGAAACTGTAGGCCTAAACAGAGATAAGCGTAGGGCATCGGCCTTCAGTATCCTCCGCTATCTCATCAAACTCAGGTCAGTGAACTTCATCGGACTGTATTTAGCCCAAAAAAGAGGCTTATATAGCAGTTATTACAGTTTAAAACTTTGCTTGATGCATAAATTGATATAGTGGTGTGTTGGGGTGGATGATAACGGCCCATCAGGCATTATTTCTCAGTATCCTCTGCTATCTCATCAAACTCAGGTCCCATGCGGTCGGAGAGCCTTGCTGGGCGGCGGCCATTATCCCTGTGAGCGTCCTACCACGTGAGGTGACTACTCCCAGCTATGCTATTCCACTGTGAACCTGTGGATTCTCAACATACCACCACCAATGAGTAGGAATAAATAAGGAAACGCTTGAGAAACTCCGAGGTCGTCACTTGGAGCGACCTATAATACCAGGCGTAGAAACAGTATGGTAGTAAATACTCAATCAGTTTATCATCAATTGTCAGCCAGTCAGCTGGATCACTTGATACACACAAATCAACACTGACACCTAGTTCCACAGAATGTTTCTTATAAGTCAACTGAGATGAATTGGATGAAGTTTCAGTCACAGGTGGTACTTCCATTGCTGTTGGTGCTGATTTACTTAATCTCTGTGACTGTTGTAGTATCTTGCATTATTTAATGGGAGAATGACAAGCACATGGTCGGTCTGGCTGGGCGTTTATTCTCTATTGTTGGTTACAACGTGCCTAACACATTCCGTGTTTACACAAGCCTAAACACTTTTTGACTTTGGTAAGAAGTAGCATAATATATAATATATATATTCAATAAAGGCAGCATATAAACATACATATATATAACAACTGTGACTCAGCTGACCTCGCTTCGTCATCTGAATCATGAAAGTGAACATCTACTGTGTCATCCCCTGGGTGTTTACTGTCACTAGTACTTGGCTCTGAATCTCCTTTTGGTTTAAAAAATGTTGTCAGCTTTGGAACTGATTGCAGCTGTGCAGCTTTGGCTGCTTTTAACTTTCTCTTTTGTGAGCCACTCAGATATTTTTTCAGGGACGACATATTTATCTCATGAGAATCCCCAAGAATAATCTGTAAGCAAAAAAATAGTGTAAGTCTATAAGAGATACCAATATCACAAAAAATAGACACAAAAACACACGTAATATAACACTGAAGTTGTAAAATATCATTAGTAAATAATGAGTGCCGCTACACAATATAAAATATCACTGAGCTGAGGCTGAGAAGATACTGACTGGCTCAGCGAGCTGTAAGCAAACCAACGGTAACCCTGACACGTGCTGAACGTGAAACGATCCTGTCCTTCACACGTCAAGGCGCTGAAGGTTTCTTGAACTTTACTCTCTCTCTCTCTCTCTCTCTCTCTCTCTCCAGTATGTATGTTGTTACGCCGTCTCTTAATTTACTTTAATATCCAAGGTCCTAGGCGTAACCAAACAAAAAGTAAGTGAAGTAAATTAAAAGGGAATAAAAATAAATAAAGTAAACCTTTTGAGAATTTAATTAAATTAAATATTAACACAACAAAGAGCCTCGTAGGCTGTCACAACAAATTGATTCACCATCGAAACTTTTAAGACACAAATGATACTAAACATCGAAACATCAAAAGAATAAAAATAAAGCATTGGATTACGTTAACACTGCATAAACATATAAAAACTATCACTGAAATTAACTAACGTGAATTAACACTGAATTACTTAAATGTAACTAAGCAAATACTGATGGACACAGAAGAGACAAGAATAGGTACTCACATTGATATACCACATTGGTGGCGACAGGAACAACACAGGAATAAATTTAAGTATAAGTAACAGGTGACGAGTGTCACTCAAAACAATGTGAACTGAATGACAAGGAGGACTGGACTGAACTCTGTCAGTTGGTGACTCCTATATATATGGCCTTTTCCCGCCAGTGAGACCAGCCTGTGGGTCGTTTAACGATGCAGATGGTCGTTAGAGAACAAAGAATGCTTGTTACAATACTAAATGAAGAAATAAGATGGGCTTGAACAAATAATAACAGTTAAAACCTTAACAGCACAGGGTAAGGTGACTAGATTATATAATAGTAAATATAACACATCATTACAGGAATAATATGGAACAACATGGAAGCATGTTATATAAAATAAAATAAATAAAAAAATACCACACGGTCGTAACAATGTATGTATAGATTGATAGATAAATAGATAGATAGATAGATAGATCGATGGTGGGACACGGACATTTAAAAATGTATATATATATTTTTTTATTATCTTATTTTATCTTATTTTCTTCATTTTACTATAGGGCCTAGTCCGTGGCCCACCTGAGAACCACCCCATGGCCCACCAGTTGAAGACCACTGCGGGCCTATACTTATTGTACAGGGGCCCCATACTCCGGGCCCTATACTTACTGTACAGGGGCCCCATACTCCGGGCCCTATACTTATTGTACAGGGGCCCCATACTCCGGGCCCTATACTTACTGTACAGGGGCCCTTATGGTTGTGAATATATTATATAATGAAATACTCGGTGTACATGTGAAACAAGCTTATATGCTGGCACGCTGCGCGACAAATTAGTTTCAGTGGGTCCCCAGATACCGGTGGGCCCTAGGCCAATGGCCTACTTGACCTATTGGTAAATCCAGCCCTGTGTAGTTGTGTATTCGTGTTGAATTTGCGGAATCTTCTGAGTTTAGTTAGTTGGGTCTTGGCTTTTGCAATTCTTTCTGTGATATGTGGTAGTATGCCGTTCCTTGTAATTTTGAGCCAAGGATTTTCCCATTTTCTGCGCATGGAATGTTTTGATTGTTGACCATGATTGGGTAAGGTCTGGTTTTAGCTATATGAATTATCTTCAATTTCTGTGTGTTAGTTTTAATTTTCCATTTCCTTTCATAATTGTTTATGGTTTCTATTTCTCTGCTTCTTCTGACTGAGATCATTTGTTTGGATTTCCCTGGGTATTGTATAATTTGGGTTACTGCCTTGGGGTACTCCACTGTAGAGGGTGAAGTTTTGACCTATGTAGTTGTCCATGGTGAGTTTGCATTGTCTGTTGTCGAGGAAAATTGCGGAGGAGAGCCGTGATGTTGGGTGGCATGTTGAGTTGGATGATCTTGTATTTGAGCACTTCATGCCATACTTTGTCGAAGGCTTCATGCCATTTTAAATTTGGATGTGAGTGAATAATCCGCTTGCTATTGCAGCATTGAAGATGCCTGCAAGCTTTGTTTTCCAAAAAGTTGGTAAGCCAAATCAAATTATCCCACCTGCACCATTAAAACCCATTCCAGCTTTTTGTAAAACCGTTAGAAAAATTTTAATAGATTGTGTAGGACCTAACCTAACCTAACCTTAACCTAAACCTAACCCTAACCTTAACCTAACCTAGCATAACTTAACACATGCCGTGGGCGAACTTACTTAACTTTAATTTTTGATATCTGGATTAATGCTTGTTCAAATGGATTTTAGAAAATTTTAATTACTTTTGCAATGCCAATTACTCGCCACTTGGGGTTTTCAAGGTCATTTCTTAGTGCTTGTATATTATTCTGGATGTACTTAAGTAGTTAGGCACATTAAATTTTAGTTCTGAGAGAAAAAGTATTTTTGGCCAAAAAATAGATTTTCTTCAACATCTCAGTATAGGTACTCCTGAACATGCTGCTTAAGGATCTGTTAACCAAAATTTGATATCTGGATTTACATAATGTCGAGCCGCAGGGTGGCTCGACATTATCTCGGAGTATCTGTGAGATAATTAGTCTTCATATATACCGCCCCCCTCTCCAGTGCGTAATCCTGAAATCTAAAGGTCAGAAAAAAACATTCGATTTGTATAGCAAAACGTTACCTAACCAGTAAAAGATCATATTTGAGATTAAGTGAGATGATCACGCCTAAATAATGACTTCTAGATTAATAAATAAGTCAAAAGGTAGTCAAAATAATAGCCATATTATTCACCAATTATGAAATTGCTTCTCACCAGCATCCCAATTATCACACAGGGGTCCCACCTTCTCCTTCAAGGCCACATAACACTTACACACAATTATACTCCAAATGGCCTAGAAAATTGATAAAAAAATTGCGTGAAATGTCACCAGTTTCCTCAGCTCACTCTTGTGGTGGACGGCTGGACGTTGATGTTACGATTACCACAAACGCTACTATAAAATATTTATCTTTGTATAAATTATTTACTTTTATCCTCTTCGCCACTGATCGGCTCGGTAGCCGCTTGGGCGATCGGTCACGTCTCAGATTACTTTTCCTTTTCTTTTATCCTCTTCACCAAAGGATCGGCTCTTTGGCCGCTTGGCCGATCGGTCACGTCTCTGTTACACACTGTTGGCAAGTACTGGGCATGCACCGGCTCCTGAATGTACCTGAACCCACTCCAGTGTTGGGCAAGTCTTGTCTTGAAAGAGCTCACACTCGGTGCCGTCACAACACTTTCTGGTAGATTGTTCCAAGAGTTCACAACTCTCACTACGAAAAAGTTTGCCCTCACAGTTTTGTGGACTTGTGGCTTCTTCAATCTTAAGCTGTGACCCATTGTGGGGCGAGTGTCCGCCAGCTCCAAGTAAGGACACTCGACTGAGTAGTGCCCCTTGAGATGCTTATGCACCTCTATTAGGTCACCCCTTGTCTGGCTGTAGTATAAGCTAGGCAAGTTCAGGCGCTCCAATCTCTCAGGGTAGCTGGGGTGCCGAAGGGCAGGCACCATTCTGGTGGCCCTCCTTTGAAAATTTTCAACCAACTGACAGTCCCTAGCATATCTCGGGGACCAGACGGGTTGACAGTACTCCAGATGGGGAAGCACTTCACTCTTGAAGCTCGTTACGAGGGACGGACCGTCTAGATATCTAAACGAACTTCTTATAAGATCCAATAATTGATTTGCCTAATTTACCTTCTTTTCGCAATGGCCCGAGAACTTCAGCTCATTGTCAACATACACACCTCGGTCCTTCTCACATTCAGTCTCAAATAGTGCAGTTTCTTCATCCCGTTGGGACATATGATACGCCTCCTTGCCATTGGTACGCCCCAAGTGCATCCTCTTCCACTTCGTGACATTGAATCTCAGCAGCTATTTCTTCGACCATTCTTGGAGCCCACAGAGGTCCTTCTGCAGCTCTTCCCAGTCCTCTTGGTTCTTGATTTCCCTAAATAACTTGCCCTACAAGATTGAAGAAGCTGCAAGTCCAGAAAACTGTGAGGGCAAACTTTTTCGGAGTGAGAGTTGTGAACTCTTGGAACAATCTACCAGAAAGTGTTGTGACGGCACCGAGTGTGAGCTCTTTCAAGACAAGATTTGACCAACGCTGCAGCAGGTTCAGGTACATCCAGGAGCCGGTGCATGCCCAGTACTTGCCAACAGTGCGTAACAGGAACGTGACCGATCGCCCAAGCGGCTAACGAGCCGATCAGTGGTGAAGAAAATAAAAATGAAAAAGTTGGCCAGTCTATTGGGGGGACGGGGGTGTTTGAGACAGTGGTGTACTGTTCATTGTGTCTCACGCCCCAAAACCCACATTTTAGTTAGTATGCCCTAGACCATGGGTTAGTTAAGGTGTCCTCACCCTCACCTTTCTGAAGGAAATTGGATGCTACATAGAGTTCTGTACCGCGACCCCGTCCTGTGGACTGTCAGCGACACGAGACTAAGTGTGCCAACCCAGGGTTATTATTGCCCGTGGAAAGATGATCACGTGTGAAAGCCTGGTTGCAATAAGACCGATCCAGGCTGGCGGTGAATGTATCATTTGAGGAATTAAGGCCCTGTTAAGTCATACCCAGGTAATGACCTGATTGGTTATGACAAAGTATAACCAATAACTTAGATGAATGTTGGAAATTAATGGAACTTATTAAATCATCCTTTATCAAGTATAAATAATGGAATGTCGAGTGGTGGAGTGAATTTCTACGTAGATACACCATAATCTCCTGTAAGTAACCAGTGTGAAGGTATCGAACTCTACGGTAAGAAATTAAGAAACAAAACTTAATATAATATCCATCCAGACATATTATATCCGTGACACATATACAGTATTTTGCTTCTGCTTCCATAACAAAGAGATAATTAAATGGTTTAAAAAATTCCTGAATACAGTCTGCAATGCTAATAGCAAATTATTTCTGCATTTCTTAATGTTCAATATTAACTGTAGTAATAATAAGGATAAGAATACAATGATCATGTTAATGTCAGATTATATTTACTATATGTGGTTAAGTAGGAAGGAAAATTTTAATGTTAATGTTAATGTTAATGTTAATGTAAATAATTATGTAAATTGTAAAATTTTAAATAAAAAAAAAAAAAAAATCTGATGTGATCAGAAATTACAAAGAGGTCTGTCAGCTTTAATTTTGGTTTGAGATATTTCGTTTACTTCCACTAACACATGGAACGTTAACTAATGTGGTAGATAGTAGGTTTCCAGTTCTTGTTTGCTGTAATATCGCCTACCCAGTTTTACTGTTAGGTTGTAGGAAACCTATTTTTAGTTTGGAGACAGGTTTGATTCCTATTCAATGTATGTAGTCCAAGTAAATACAGACAAATAGAAAACAGTATGAAAGCAAATTGTAATCTATTCCAGAGAGTAACTGGTCCTTGAAGTTG
>NW_024722158.1:659935-747531 GCF_018991925.1 Homarus americanus
ACTATGAACTATCACTGTGTACACTGTCTCTTCCTGTGAGTGGTGTATTATAGACACAGTTTCAGTTCTACAGAAAGCACACAAACAAAATAAAATTTAAAGTCTCTGTGGCACCTATGACACGAATAGGCTGGCAGTGGTCCTTACCAGCTTGAGTGCCAATTTGTATTCACTTTAAGTTATTTACAGTCTCTTCTGCGGTCACTGATGACACTATGAACTGATTTACCTAAAATCACAGTACTACACTCTCTGGTTGGCCTTTATCACAGCCGTGACCACAACTCCATAAAAAAAATAATAAAAATAAAAGCTTTGTCATATGGCAGTGATTTTGTGGTTATAGGCCTTGTGACATTGGCTGTACCTCCAACTCGGTGGAAATTGAGTTTTCAAAAATACAATCGCGTCTAGCATTAAAAATCCTACATCGATTTCCACTTTCACATCACTGTCCAATCCCAGCCGCGCAATATCGAAGGCCCGAGTGCCGAACGCGCTTTGTTACAGAGATGCAACTGACCCGCCCTCCTCCTCCTTTTGCTCACTGTCGGCTAACGAGCCGATCTTTTGGTGAAAAGGATAAAAGAAAGAAAAAATAACAGAGACGTGACCGATCGCCCAAGCGGCTAACGAGCTGATCAGTGGTGAAGAGGATAAAGGAAAGTAAAAGTAAAGAATATTCAGTGGACTGTATCAAAGTCCTTATGTAATATGATACAAAATTATTTACAAAAAGCTGCTCTAATTGTTATGGGCCTCATATATGTGAATGAGTGCTATAAATTTGAGCATCATTATGCATGACATGCTTATCAACCTGACTCCTATTTTTCTTATGATATGATATCTACTGTGTACAGTTTAACATGTATGTTTTTTGTGAATATTTAATTAAAGTCATCCTTACCTTCCTTATCTTTTGGAAATACATGGAAAACAACCTCTGGATTATCCTTTTTTGACGGTTACATACGGAACACCAATGGCCTCTTCCACTCATCCTGACATGCCGGGTCACTGTATGTAAACATGCAGCAACAAATTCATTTGATAACTATTGCCATCTATTGAAACCGCGGAGAACTTAGGCAAACACCAATGACCATGCACGGTTCCTCTCTCTTTCCTGTCTTTCCTATAAATAGTCCTTGATCAGGACCATTGCCGCAGTGAAAGTGTTGCCAGCGTATAAGAATTTCTTTCACAAGCTGTGTTGATAACAAATATTGTAATATAAAAATTACATAAGATCAAAAGAAATTTAGGCTATAAACTAAAAAATTATTTACTCCTAATTACAGGTGTACAATGGTCAAGTGCGCATTCCACAGTATATTTTCCTGGGTTTAACCCCGGCACAAGACAGATGTGAGAAGGTTGTTTACCCAGTGTGACACTACCAAACATGACGGATTGTCTCCGGATACTCCAGTTCCTCCTGTACTAATGAAGGCCAAGCGCACCCCGAACAATGGCAGTATTCAACAAGCCACTGACTTCTTTTTCCAATCAAAGAGATTGAAAAATATGTAAGAAATGCAAAGAAAAAAGTCTTTTACACTAGGAATCATATTTAATCAATAGTTTGTTACTGAATACTGAACAACATTTGGGAATTATAACTATGCGTCAAGTCAAGCAATAACTGCTGTAGTAATCTGGTAACACTATGTGGGCTCGGTGCATCAATAATTCCTAGACAAAGAATGGAGGTGATGTCAACCAAAGGATACACTTATGGTAAGTCTTCATTACAATATACATTTATAATATTAATCAAAGATATGTACAGACATAATATAACGACAAGACAATTGCTATTCTTATTACACAAATATTATTTGATATTGCAAATTTGGCACCTGCAGGTGTTACTGACGTCATCAACATGTGAGGCACAGGAACTAAAGACAAGTTTGCCAGGTGTTGTTAAGAGCTGGTTGGGTGAATACCTTCCTATTTCTCCCTTTTCTCGCATTTCTTCAAGGTCTTTAAGGCAAATAACTCACCTTATATGTATATTATATGGTGTAAATAATGGTGTGAGGATAAAGTGTGACGACGTGTGGTGAAGACTGTTAAGTGGGATACTCGAGTCTAGAAGGTTATTAGAAAGTCCATGTATTATTATTAGCTGTTTTTAAACTGTGTTTGTCATTTTTCTGTCAACCTAACATTAACAGTGAAGGAAAACTGCTGAACAAGTGACTTGTTGCGATACTGCAGTTGGAAAATGGTAGCGGCATGTTACATATTATTATTAGCTCTAGTCTTGCCTAACACTGTCTAGCTGTCACCTAACACTGTGTCTGGCTGTCACCTAACACTGTGTCTAGCTGTCACCTAACACTGTGTCTGGCTGTCACCTAACATTGTGTCTGGCTGTCACCTAACACTGTGTCTAGCTGTCACCTAACACTGTGTCTGACTGTCACCTAACACTGTGTCTGACTGTCACCTAACACTGTGTCTGGCTGTCACCTAACATTGTGTCTGGCTGTCACTCAACACTGTGTCTAGCTGTCACCTAACACTGTGTCTGACTGTCACCTAACACTGTGTCTAGCTGTCACCTAACACTGTGTCTGACTGTCACCTAACACTGTGTCTAGCTGTCACCTAACACTGTGTCTGGCTGTCACCTAACATTGTGTCTGGCTGTCACCTAACACTGTGTCTGGCTGTCACCTAACATTGTGTCTGGCTGTCACCTAACACTGTGTCTAGCTGTCACCTAACACTGTGTCTGACTGTCACCTAACACTGTGTCTGACTGTCACCTAACACTGTCTAGCTGTCACCTAACACTGTGTCTGGCTGTCGCCTAACACTGTGTCTGGCTGTCACCTAACACTGTGTCTGGCTGTCACCTAACACTGTGTCTGACTGTCACCTAACACTGTGTCTAGCTGTCACCAACACTGTGTCTGACTGTCACCTAACACTGTCTAGCTGTCACCTAACACTGTGTCTGGCTGTCACCTAACACTGTGTCTGACTGTCACCTAACACTGTCTAGCTGTCACCTAACACTGTGTCTGGCTGTCGCTAACACTGTGTCTGGCTGTCACCTAACACTGTGTCTGGCTGTCACCTAACACTGTGTCTGGCTGTCACCTAACACTGTGTCTGGCTGTCACCTAACACTGTGTCTGGCTGTCACCTAACACTGTGTCTGGTCACCTAACACTGTGTCTGGCTGTCACCCAACACTGTGTCTGGCTGTCAATTAACACTGTGTCTGGCTGTCACCTAACACTGTGTCTGGCTGTCACCTAACACTGTGTCTGGCTGTCACCTAACACTGTCTGGCTGTCGCCTAACACTGTGTCTGGCTGTCACCTAACACTGCCTGTCACCTAACACTGTGTCTGGCTGTCACCTAACACTGTGTCTGGCTGTCACCTAACACTGTGTCTGGCTGTCACCTAACACTGTGTCTGGCTGTCAATTAACACTGTGTCTGGCTGTCACCTAACACTGTGTCTGGCTGTCACCTAACACTGTGTCTGGCTGTCACCTAACACTGTCTGGCTGTCGCCAACACTGTGTCTGACTGTCACCTAACACTGTCTAGCTGTCACCTAACACTGTGTCTGGCTGTCACCTAACACTGTGTCTGACTGTCACCTAACACTGTCTAGCTGTCACCTAACACTGTGTCTGGCTGTCAATTAACACTGTGTCTGGCTGTCAATTAACACTGTGTCTGGCTGTCACTCTAACACGTCTGGCTGTCACCTAACACTGTGTCTGGCTGTCACCTAACACTGTGTCTGGCTGTCACCTAACACTGTGTCTGGCTGTCACCTAACACTGTGTCTGGCTGTCACCTAACACTGTGTCTGGCTGTCACCTTACACTGTGTCTGGCTGTCACCTAACACTGTGTCTGGCTGTCAATTAACACTGTGTCTGGCTGTCACCTAACACTGTGTCTGGCTGTCACCTAACACTGTGTCTGGCTGTCACCCAATGCTGTGTCTAGATGTCACCTAACACTGTGTCTGGCTGTCACCTAACACTGTGTCTGGTTGTCACCAACACGTCTGGCTGTCACCTAACACTGTGTCTGGCTGTCACCTAACACTGTGTCTGGCTGTCACCTAACACTGTGTCTGGCCGTTAATTAACACTGTCTGGCTGTCACCTAACACTGTGTCTGGCTGTCACCTAACACTTTGTCTGGCTGTCACCTAACACTGTGTCTGGTCACCTAACACTGTGTCTGGCTGTCACCTAACACTGTGTCTGGCTGTCACCTAACACTGTCTGGCTGTCACCTAACACTGTCTGGCTGTCACCTAACACTGTGTCTGGCTGTCACCTAACACTGTGTCTGGCTGTCACCTAACACTGTGTCTGGCTGTCTCCTAACACTGTCTGGCTGTCACCTAACACTGTCTGGCTGTCACCTAACACTGTGTCTGGCTGTCACCTAACACTGTGTCTGGCTGTCAGTTAACACTGTGTCTGGCTGTCACCTAACACTGTCTGCACCTAACACTGTGTCTGCTCAATTAACACTGTGTCTGGCTGTCAACACTGTGTCTGGCTGTCACCTAACACTGTGTCTGGCTGTCACCTAACACTGTGTCTGGCTGTCACCTAACACTGTGTCTGGCTGTCACCTAACACTGTGTCTGGCTGTCACCTAACACTGTGTCTGGCTGTCACCTAACACTGTGTCTGGCGGGTTCGACTAATTACCCAAATGTAGCCGCAATGAAGTCAAATAATGGTCCTACATGAATAAATCGGACTGCCAATCACTGCTCGACTAGTATTTGGTGTCACAAAGTAAAAAAAAATGGAAAACATAATTTAATCCGAGTTAATAGATCGAGTGCATATACCTAACCTAACCTAACACAACTCAGATTAAATTAAGTTTACCAATTTTTTGTGACTTTATGACATCAAATAATAATCGAGAAGTGATTCACAACCCGAGTTACGCTTGTAGGACCATCATTTGACTTCATTGAGACTACATTTGGGTAATTACTCGCTCCCTCGGTACATGCACGCGATCTATTAACTCAGATTAAAGTAAGTTTTCCAATTTTTTGTGACTTTGTGACACCAAGTACTAGTCGAGAAGTGATTGGCAGTCCGATTTATTCATGTAGGACCATTATTTGACTTCATTGCTGCTACATTTGGGTAATTAGTCGGACCGCTGTCTGGCTGTCACCCAACACTGTCTGGCTGTCACCTTACACTGTGTCTGACTGTCACCTTACACTGTGTCTGGCTGTCACCTTACACTGTGTCTGACTGTCACCTAACACTGTGTCTGGCTCTCACCTAACACTGTGTCTGGCTCTCACCTAACACTGTGTCTGACTGTCACCTTACACTGTGTCTGACTGTCACCTAACACTGTGTCTGGTTGTCAATTAACACTGTGTCTGACTGTCACCTTACACTGTGTCTGGATGTCACCTTACACTGTCTGACTGTCACCCAACACTGTCTGGCTGTCACCTAACACTGTGTCTGGCTGTCACCTTACACTGTGTCTGACTGTCACCTAACACTGTCTGGCTGTCACCTAACACTGTCTGGCTGTCACCCAACACTGCCTGGCTGTCACCTTACCCTCCGGATCACCTGATCATTAGCCTCCATTTTCTTTTATGAAAGATTATTGCTAACCTGATCTGGCCCTCAAGTAGTGTTATGGAGTTCAGTTATTAGGTAAAATTAGCTGGGGGAATAATTTAAAGGTGGTCTATTTCTTCAGTTTGTAGTTTGTAAAATAAAATTAGATTGTTATTTCAGGTGACATAAAAAAGTAAAGCACGACGATGTCACTATACGGAGAAAACGTCCGCTCGCCTCTGGAGCAGGTGTGGCGACAGTTTATACCTCAGGGTTATGACCAGGCCCTCCGCAACGCCTTTTACAACGTGGCTGCCATCGTCTTTGTTGGGTGTGTCGCTGCGGCAGCCTGGTCCGTCTACATGATCTTTCAGGTGAGTGTTGTTACTCTCCTCCACACAGTATTGTGCACAATAGTCCCAGAATATTATCCCGCTAAGGCGTCGGTTCCTTTTGTTCACATAAACTTTGACTCTGCAGCCCTTCGTACAGCCACTCTTGTGGGCCGTTCTGTGTGGGTCATTGCTTCATCCGGCCAAACACGCCTTCACCACGTGGACGCGGGCCTGGTTGTCGGAGGTACAGGGAGCTCACAGCCTCCTTTCAGTCTCTGTTGCACTTCTGCCGCTGCGTCTCCTTGACACCATATCAGAGATCGTTGGCAGGTAAGTGCCCATTTGTTACAAGAGAGAATAATTGTGTGTAAAAATAATAGAGTGAATAGAGCTATAAGTCTTTTTGATCATACAGTTTGGTAGTGAGAATGAATGATTATCATACATTCAAGAAATATGGAAATCTAGATATACTTTGACAAGACATGGCATGAATGTCTAAGGGATTGTTAGGTACTATGCAGGTTTATACTACCGTACTATGTTATATTAGTGTTACTCAAAGTTTAGCCAAAATGATGCATTCAAGTGCCGTAAAGTTAAGTATTGGCAATTGTAAACTGCTTTATTCTACTAACCTCTCATAGTTTATTTACTTGGTAACTTTATAGAAAGTATTTTGGCGCCTGGTACTGCTTTTGATTTTACAGCTTGAACTACACGTTGTACCTCTCTAGTCCGGCATTCTGTGGTCCGGAAACGCCCGTGGTCCGGAACGATTTTAGTTTGTCCAATAGGTAGATAAGCAGCTTTTTTTTTCTTTTTTACTTATCTGAATTATTATTATTATTACTGGAGTATTGCATTTCCCCCCTCAAGCTCCAATGTGGGTCAGTGACCTGTGCCCGGGTGGGCTAATCCCCGTAAAACACAACAACAAAGCCGCGAGAAATTAAGGTTTGTTTACATCTGGCAGTTCGGCTCTCTCTCTCTCTGTTTGTCTATACAGTACAGAGTACAACATTTAACCCTTCAATATATATGACAGTAAATAAGTGTTGCTTTCTTATTCTTATGTAGAGTAATGACTATATGTTTTTACATGTGCTCACTTACATACGCGCAGTCTCACTTTTTTCTTTAACATTAATGATTAGCTACTTATATTGTTCCATTTATTAACATTTAATAACATTACTTCAAACAACCATATTAATTTTTACATTAATTTTTCTACAGCTACAACCAGGGTCTTATTTTCTTGTTTTATATGTAGAACCAATCAGTCACTGGTTTTGTAAACATTAACGAAAACAATGCCGACTCTCGTCTCGTCTCCTCGTGTGTTTTAATATTCCACGAATTATTAATGAATTGTATTGTTCAATTTGCACACACAAACATTAATTCAATAAAAAAATCAGAAACATTAATTTTTTTCGGAGTGAGGGTTGTGAACTCTTGGAACAATCTACCAGAGAGTGTTGTGACTGCACCGAGTGTGAGCTCTTTCAAGACAAGACTTGACCAACACTGGAGCGGGTTCAGGTACATTCAGGAGCCGGTGCATGCCCAGTATTTGCCAACAGTGCGTGACAGAGACGTGACCGATCGCCCGGGCGGTTAACAAGCCGATCTTTTGGTGAAGAGGATAAAAGTAAAAGTAAAACATATATGAACAGTAAATAAGTGTTGCTTTCATATTCTTCTGTAGAGTAATGATGATATGTTTTTTACATGTGCTCACTTACATACGCGCAGTCTCACTTTTTTCTTTAACGTTAATGGTTTGCTACTTTTATTGTTCTATTTATTAACATTAAATAACATTACTTAAAACAACCATATTAATTTTTTACATTCATTTGCCTACAGCTACAACCAGGGTCTTATTTTTTTGTTTTATATGTAGAACCAGTCAGTCACTGGTTTTGTAATCAACGAAAACAATGCTGTCTCATTTCCTCGTGTGTTTTAATATTCTACGTATTATTAATGAATTGTATTGCTCATTTTGCACACACAAACATAAATTCAATAAAAAAAGACATTCAGTAATAAACATTAATGAATCTTTTGTACATAAGAGAAATGACGCTGTTTACACGATTGTGCACGTCGTCTGGACGTTGGCGGGCCGTTCAAACACGTCGAAATTCGAGTTTCCGCCGTCAAAATTTTAAATTATGTAGTGTTTTTTTGTGTCTAAATAAAAAACGGTGGATTAAAAACTCGTGAAATTTGAGAAGCTACTGTACGACATTTAACCCTTCAATATGTCTTCAAAGAGACCACAAAGCAGTGAAAGTGGTGCTAACTTAAGCGCAAGTCACTATCTGTCCAGGAAAAGGGTGAATTTCCATGGTCCGGAAATGTCTGTGGTCCGGCACCGGTCAGGTCCCGAGGTTGCCGGACTAGAGAGGTACAACCTGTAGTAGGTCATTCCATAGGTCTACCAGCTAAAGTGTGAAGCACAAGTTTGATTTTCTGTCTTATGCAATGATGATTTTCCTGGCTTGGAAGTTGATAAGTAAAGCCTTTATGCTACATTTTTTTTTTCGTTTTTGCTGGTTGCTATGTATATGGTATTCAAACCTTTAATTGTAGGAATATACTTAGCAATAATGAAAGCTTATACAGGTACAGTACTATAAATAGCAACAATGAAAGCATAAAAGAACAAAAATAATACAAGTTAGTGTAGACACCGTATCACAGTCAGCTGGCTGGCCAGCTTCAATGCAGCCCAGCTAGGACACGGCTTCTGCCGATCCAGAGCATCAGTGTTCCCTGACTCCCTTTCTTCCTGCTCCCCTGATCAGCTTGCTAACTCTCGCTAGCATGCAAAAAAAATTTTTATTCCTTTTATATTTTTAACCTTATGATAATTATTTCTTTTATTTGCACATTCTGTATGCATGTGTGTGCTAGTAACTGAGTAGAAATATATGAAGAAATATATGTACTGAATATCTACCAGAAATTTCAAGTTGAAAAATATCAATAGAATGTTTTTTTATGGGGATTAGCCCACCTCGGCACGGGTCATCGACCCACAATGCGGCCTACGGGTTGGAAAAATAAGAGTAAAAAGAAATTAAAAATAGAAGAGAAAAATACTATTTTATTCTACACCGCGGAGATGCCGGAAAACCAGCTTTGTGAAGTGAGACAGATTGTATGAGTATGGAAACACAGAAGAAGGCAGAGCATTCCACAGTTTGGCTGTGTGAGGAAAGAAGGATGCACTATAACTGGTTATTCTCGTGTGACCGACATCCACAGAGAAACGGTGGTCACCGCGGGCAAGACGTGTGTTACGAGCCCACGGCCTTGCCGGCGGTACACAGGATGCCAAATCTACCGAACATTGCCCGTTAAAGTACCTGTAAAAGAGAGAGAGTGAAGCAACTTTGCGGCGAAGAGAAAGGGAAGAGAGATTATCAACTAAAGGAGAGTTAATAAGACGAAATGCCTTTGATTCCACCCTACCACCTACTCACAGCTTGGCCAGGTAGGGAGGAGGCTAGGGGAATGTGGCTACAGTGACGAGTCTAACTTGACAACAATGCTACCAGTGACATAAACATATGCAAATGGAGATAAAAATATTTGTAAATCCATTATTTGCATCAAGTAATTGTGGAATTAAAGCAGCATATACAGTAAAGTATAATTGTGTTGTTCATAAAGAAATAATTATGAGTATGGTAGGCAAGCCCAGCTTATTGGTGAGGATAGTCTACCACGAGCATGTACAGGGTAGCTGCGTTCACTGTAATTGATTCACGAAAATGCATGAATATTATTACTTATCCCGAACTTAAACAGCAGAGGAAGATGGAGCGTGTTTGAGAGTAGCAGGTGGTTTGTCAGCACATGACTCGCTGGTTTACTGTATATCTCACTGCAGACATTTAAATCGGGATCTCTGTAGCATACACATTGCATTTAATGTGACTCCACAAACAGAAGTCAAGGGGTTTGAGGTCAGGTGATTGAGGTGGCCATGGAACTGGCCTATGTTCTGTCCACTTGCAAGGATACCCAACACATAGGAATTCCATTGTTACTCAGTCTAAATCTCCTTGACTTCTACTTGTGGGGTCACGTTAAAAGCAGAGTGAGAAATTATGGTGCTGAGTGCATAAGCATTCCCAACCTCCGTGGACTCTTCAAATGTGTATGACAGTCACTTTTGCTATGAGCTAAGGCCTACATACAAGAAGAGGGCCGGAACGTTGAACATTCACTTTAAACTCGATATTAGATTGTACTAGCAAGTTAACAACACTGGATATTTCATTTATATGCCATAGATGTTATCACATTCAAACCCCAACTGTCATGTGTTATAACTCTGAAGTTATTGGGTATTGACACTGGTCATGGATTCATTTATCCTTATGTATGTCTCAGAATGCATCTCCAGAATTATAAAATATATTTCCAAAACACCCTGTATAATGGGCCTCAGATAAACAGATTGATCACTGGAAATTCACACAGGTATAACCCGAAACCGATGTCCCATTAACTGCCGATTTGCAGAACTGACAATTATATATAGGGGAAATACAGTCCACCGCAAGTTTCAATGATACCCCGAAGATTGAACGATCGGGGAGAAGCAGCAGAACTGTTTTGAATTTGGCGAGTGGTAGCATGGTGCTAATTCTTGCCACGAGAGGGCTCTGCGTGCTGCCTCCGACTCAACCTGCCTCTCTGCACTTGTTTACACTTACCATATGTCTCCATCTTCGTGTGTTATGCAATTATGCCTAAGCGCCCCAGTGATGGTACTTCTTGTGCAGCTTCATGTGATGTGATACCTCATAATAAGGCATAATAAGAGTGGTGATGGACCAGCAAAGAGTGGCAGAGACTTGAACTTGCCACCCTAGACTGTCCTCAACACAGGTAAATAACAGTCTCAATTGCATATTTAAGTCTTATTATGCTTGCTTTATGCCTTCTTTATTTTCTTGTTTGACAGTGTGCAGTACAGAGATATATCAAGGGTAGATGGGAGGGTGGCCGGTCCCTAACACCCTGAATTGGTTATGTTCTTATGGGATTAATTTCTTCAATAACCGTTGATTTACTAACCAATGATTTTTCCCGGTCCCTATATGGTTGGTTATCAGGGTATACCTGTATTATATAGGATTTATTTCACTTACAAACGTGTGTATTATAAGTTGTGTGGTGTATATTTGTCAGGTTTGTGGTGCAACATGTGCGCAGTGTGGTGACAGTGACAGTGATCCTGCCTGTGGTGTATATCATCATCCATCACACCCCAGAGTTTCTCACCAGCTTGGCCTACACCATATTCTCTTACCTCTTCTCAATCATCGCTGTTCTCGTCTCCACCGTCACCACTAATGGATACATTGTAAGTTGTTGACATGGGAAGGTTTAATGCTGTGACGCTGGTTAAATGTACAGGGGGTCCCCGGGTTATGAACGGGTTCCATTCATGAGGACATTCATAAGTCGGATTTGTACGTAAGTCAGAACACATGCTATGTGCTTACTGTACTTACAGAACAATGTTTAAAGTCCCACTATATCATAGCCTAAGTCCTTATATGCATCTATAGTTACTTAATTTAAGACAAAAGAAGAAATTGATTGACAAAATACAGTAAATGAGAGTAAAAAATAAGTTATGAGGTAAATAAAATACTAGTTTAACCCTGTTCGTGTTGGTGGGCGCTTGTAAGTCAGGGACCTCCTGTACTGAAGCAAGTTTTATCCTTTGAACTTTTAGACTTGTTAAATACTCTTGACATAACACTGGCCATGGATTATCACCAAATATAAATGTTGTAAGACGTAAATAAGGAAATGTGTATAACACTGTGATTCATGTAATTACAAGAACATACAAGTTTAGCCTACAGTGCTGTACCATAGTGGGGTGGTGCCAGATGCTAATATTATCACTTAACCCCTTGGCTTTGGGTCACATCCTATGATGTGTGTCTGTAGAGCTTCGGGTCACATCACATGATGTTTTGATCTTTCGCGGGCCTATTTGAATAAAAAGAAAGGTCATGGTTTGGTTATATTGCCAAGTAGATATTTATTTTTCATTCACTTGCTCCTAAGAGTTTTTTTTTTTTGTTTTTTTTTTTTTTTGTAGGGAAAGGAGGAATGAAGGAAGATTAGAGGTGGGGGAAGAAAGTTATAGTTCGGAAATTGAAGAAATTTAGGAGGAGGTAAGACAGGGCGGGCTGACCTCCTAACTAAGCTAATAGTGTGTTTTGGTTGTGTCATGGGTTAGTTATTGTCTGCCGGTACAGGCACTAGACAGCCTACCCTGTCCCATTTATGGGTCTTTTAAGGGCCTTATTTCATATTCCGCCTACCCTACTGGCAGATGCTGGTCTAGGGGGGGGTTGTCTATTGCCTGGCCGTGTAGATCTGGGGTGGTAATGGACCTTTTGAGATTTCGTAGCTTTTTGGGAATCACGTATGGTTGTTGTCGTTATCTGGTGGGAGTCTTTGAAGGAGTTCTTGCTCTGATCGTTCTATCTTTTGCCAGATTCTGCTGGCCAGGGTGTGCAGCTGCTGGTTGATGGGTTTCATTCTCAGGTCTATGTATCTCGGCTGTGGTTCTGGTGAAGGGGTATCTTTCACCTGTGACGAATCTTAGGGGTTCATTTTGGACCACCTATAATTTTAATATTTGAGTGGGGCTCATAGTATGAAGAGGTACTACTGGGTAAGTTAATATCGGTGTGATAAATGATGTCACCAGGCGGAGTTTTATTTTTTCAGGAAGCGATTTAAAGCGGTATAGTTTTCTCAGCTCTCTTCTTGCTTTTTCCTTCCTGCTGTGGACATGATGGGAGTAACCTGTCGTGGATATATGTAGGCCCAGGAGGGTGCCTCTGCTTTTGTATTCTATCTGGGCATTATTGGTTACTAATGGATGGGTTTTCCTTCTGCATAAGGGTATCACTGTGAATTTCGGGAGACTGGTTTGGATTTTCCATTGTTTTTCGTAGTTATTTACCCTTTCTAATTCCTGCATGGTGTTTTCGGCCTGTAACGCTTGCGATTTTCCTTGATGTGTTGTTATTTGAGTGATGTCGTCTGCATACATAATATCTTCGTTACCTATTCTAGTGGGAGGCGGGGTGTCACTTGTGTAGATAATATATAGGGTGGGGGAGAGGATGCTTCCCTGAGGGACTCCACTCATGAGTGGGAAGGTCTCTGCTGTGTGTTGTCCTACCCTCAGTCTAGCATTTCTGCCGTCAAGAAAGTTGCAAAGCAACTTTTCAATGTTGGTGGGAAGTCCGAGCTGGAGGATCTTATATTTTAGACCGTCGTGCCAGACTTTGTCAAATGCCTTCGCTACATCCCGGAGAGTTAGATTACATTGTCTACCACTCGCCGCGGCTCTGGCTATGTTTTCACATGCCAGGGCTATCGCTGTTGTGGTGGACTTCCCTTTCCTGAACCCGAATTGTCTGCAGTTGACTCTGTTTGTTGTTTCCAGGTGATTTCTCAGACGGTTATTGATGATTTTTTCTAGGATTTTTTCCAGGTACTTAGAGGAGGGAGATCGGTCTGTAGTTTAGTGGGACTGCGGGGTTCTTTCCTTGTTTTGGTGTTAGGGTAATAATGGCCTCTTTGAATTTTGTTGGGAAGTAGCCCGAGGCCAGGCAAGCGTTCATTGTGGTTCTCAGTCTCTCCATGGCGGGTTGTTTATGTGGCTGAGGATCTCCTTGGTGATGCCTGAATAACCCGGGGCTTTATTTTTGGTATTGGAGATGGCTCTTTTGAGTTCTTCCGAGGTGATTGGTTTGGACAATGGGCTGTCCACTCTCAGATCCTCCCATATGATTTCAGGGGAAGGCTGAGTGCGGTGTGTCTGGCCCCGGAGCTCATCAAGGACGAGCTCCTCGTGGGTACCATCGAATCCCCTATTCTCTTCATTTGTGATTCGGAAGATGTTCCTCCATATGTTCCTGAATATGGGTTCTTTGTCTTGGTCGTCATATATTTTACTTCCTGCGTGGTCAGTTATATATGATGACTCGTTATGGCTGCAACCTTTCTACCTCTTAACTCGACGCCAAAACTCTCCTGGATCGTTGTATGTATGTGAGAGTTGTTCAACTATTTCGGCCCATTTGAGGTTACTTTGTTCCAGAGATCTTGTTTTTATTTCCTCCCGGATTCTTCTGTATGTATTGTAGCTTACGATGTCCCAACCATGGGTCTCGGCTCTCTGTTGTAGCAGTTGTAACCGGTTTGTGAGGGCTATGAGTTCTGGAATCTGTTGTGGGTGTGCGTTTGAGAGGTGTGGCCTGCTGGTAGGCTGTTCCTATGGCTTCACACCATGTGTTGATTTCTTCGTCTATTATGTTCACCGGCTGACTGTCTATGATCTGCAGGATTGTCATGCCCTTGACCTCAATTTCGGCTGTAGCTTTTTCGTTGAATAAGTCCCAGTCGGTCTGCTTGGCGATTCTCCGTGGTGGAGCTGGTATAGTTATTGGTGTTGCTGAGATGGTCATGATTATAGGTAGGTGGTCGCTGGAGGTTACAGGGCCTTGTTCAAAGAGATAGTTGTGGAAGCTTCTGCTGTTTGTTATTGCTATATCTGGAGTAGTGGCTGAGTTCCTACTGTAGAACGTGGGGAAGTCTGGACCTATTAGTTGGGCTTTTTTGTTTGTTATGAAGCCAGTGAGGCCTCTTCCAACAATGTTAGTTGTCCTCTTGCCATCTAGTAGAGGATGTCTGGCGTTCATGTCTCCAATGATGTAGGTTGGGTGGTGATATGATAGGAGTCTGTGGAAGTCCCCGTAAGGCAGGTAGTCCCTGCGTGGTGGGAGGTAGGTTGTGGCTATTATGATTGGCCCTGTGGTTAAGTTGATTTGAACAGCGAGAGTTTCAGAGGTGAAGTCGTCTATGATTCTGTGGTGGACATCTCTTTTTACGGCGATGGCCACCCCGTCATTTGGCTCCTCTGATTGATTGGATTTATGGATCATGTCACCAAATATTTTCAGTTCCTCAGCCGCTTTTTGGCCGTGTGAGTTTATGAGTATAATATCTGCGTCGACTTGACTGTATTGGCTGGACATACTGAATTTATTAGTTCTCCAGTGGAGGACGATATGTTGCATTATTTTCACTGCCTTACGAAGCGAGCCCATTGTATCTTGTATTTGGTTTTGGGGGGATACCTCGGGTTCGTGGTTTGTTCACTGTGCGTCCATTCCTCAATTTTTTTATCACCCCATCCGATGTCTTGTGGATGCAGTCTGTTAAATCGACTCGTTTTTGTTTAATTGCTTCGTGGATGTACTCCTCGGAACTAGGGTGGTCGTACTTCCATTTCATCTTGCACACCAATACTCCTTTAGCGACTTCATCACGTGTACCGGTACAGTCCTTGTTTATGTGGTCTGGTACGTAGATGCTTAGATTCAGGACTTTTCCTGATAGATCGCTCGGAGTCCGAGAGACAGGTATCATCTCCGGTGTAGGTACGTGTGCACCCACACCAGAGACCACTGTTGTCTCGTCTGTGAATGTTGGAGATTGGGGGACAAGTGTTATCTCCGATGTGGGTACTTGTGCACCCACACCGAAGGCTACTGTTGTCTCCTCCGAGGCTGAGGATGTTGCCCTGAACAGTTTTGGGATGGGTAGATTGTGGTGGCGTAAGCATTTTTCGAGTATTGTTTGAAAGCAGCCTGGGTGCCGAACATCCTCCTCATGGGCGTGTTTGACAATCATGTTGGCTAGTATGTCGCAGTCATGGAGGTTTCTGTCTCTGGTATTCAACAAGACTGTAGAGTCCGTAATGGCTGCAGGGACCATAGTGACCGCAGAAGTCGGGGTCCCTACCATCACTGCACCTCTGTAAGACCGTGCAGTGACTGCAAGAGTCGGGGTCCCTTTTTGCAGCACAGCCTTGTATGGTGATACTGATGTATTTGTGGCTATTTGTTGTGCTTCCTTGATTTTTTCCTTTCTTTTGGGACAGTGCATGGACATAGTGCTGTGAGGCCCATCACAGTTAAGGCATTTTAGTGGTGCCTTACACTCGGTCCAGGTATGTTCCCTAGAGGTACACTTGGAACAGATCTTGTATTCCTTGGGTTTGGGGCAGTTCACACTATCATGATCCTCAATGGCATAGCACCTGAGGCAGGTATGTGTGTGGTGGTACTGTTCCTGTTGTATTTAGTGGTACGGTATGCTATAAGTGAATGCGAGGAGACCTGAATTGGTTGCCTTTTCAGCAACCTCGGTGCTTTTGAACTGAATTTTGATTATCCATTTGCCTTTTTTACTGGTAAATTTTTTGACATAGTCCACCTTGTTCTCCGCCCAAGCTTTTTCTTTTTCAATCTCTGCTTTTATTTCCACTTCAGACTGATCGTGCACGAATTTATCCGTTTGGAAGCAGAGGACAGTTTTCTTAACCTTCAATGCAGGAGGCAAGATTGGGTCATAGTGCTCCTCTCTAAGATTGTTTATACAACTCTGGGACAAGAGGTTTTTCAGATCTTGATCTTCAAGCATGAGCATGATAAAGCCATCTTTTGCTTCTATTACGTTCTGGTACCTGACATTGTGTTTTCGAACAATTTCTGTCAGCTTTCGCTTGGTAGACCTGTCTGGTGACCTCTGGTCTGTGATTAATATTTTCGCTTTGACAGTCATTATTGCTTCTTTGAGCGAAGCATGATAGATTGGCGCAAGTTATGTGCGTAGCCTAGGATAGTGCATAGCACTGTCAGTCCTACATTCCCTATGCCGGCAAGAAAGAGGGCCGGGATATCAGTTGCCCCACTGTCTTGGTTGAAGGTTTTAAAGACCACAAGGGCAGTTCACTCCCAAGAACAGCAGTTTGGTATGGCGAAAAGAAGAGAATGAGATTCAGATTTGAAATGGTGTACAAGTGTGTGATTGTGGTACTGTCGCAACGTTTGGCAGCATGGCGGTGGCTGTGAGTGGTGGAGGCGGCGCGGGACGGAGGGTGTCTGGGTTTCCCTCACACACACACTGGGTCAGGGAGCCCGGCCGGCTTAAACCGGAAAGAATACTGCTATTTCCCCAAGTGATGCTTAGATCAGGGATTTTAGTGCGTAATTCTTGAGCCCCGATTGATCCCCCGTAGGGAATGACAAGAATCAGGGCAGTACGACCTGATGGGGCCCAGGAATCTCCGAATTTCCAGGAGCTCTCCCCTACACGTCTGTCTACCCTGCCTGCCTCCTCGCGTCTCCCTAAGAGTCTCCCAGTCTCTTCTCAGTAGCTTCTTAGCTTTTGTGATGTAGGCATCTCGTCCTTGGTCTTGACTCACTTCCCCCCCCTCCCAGCACAAGTCTACAATCATGATCCAAATTACTGGAGCAGTAATAATGATTGTAAAGAGTAATAACATAGTAAAACAAGTGTCCTGTACAGTCAGGGTCAAAAGTTGTCTTTTGCCCAAAATGAAGCAGCATCAACTGCAAATGAGATGAAACAGACAAGGTATAAGTCAGTTCGGAGACTGGTTCCCATTACTCAGTTTAACTACTGGGAGTGAACTTTTGTCCCCGACTGTACCTCATACTGCCTACAAATTAGTGTCGTTTACCTCGTACTCCTGCGTCACACACACACACACACACACGTCACTTCACGAGCATTATCAACTCTCCTAGCCCTGGTGTTGCCACCCCGTGGTAAGGACATTTATTTATTTCCTGTTTATATAATTTATGGCCAGTTTGTAGACTAGAATTGCTTTTATTTGTTTTTTAAATCTTCCCGAATATACCCCTGTGATGGGGGGGACCACCATAGCCCGAAACCCAGAGGTTGAATATTGAGTACTGTACTGTATATGTTTCCCCTGACACACATACACTTTATATCAACACACTTGAACATTTATTCAATTGTATACAGATATTTATAGAAGGAGAACTGTCAGGAGACTGTGACCTGGAACAATTCTGTATTACCCAGCTGCTGGCAGTGTGTGTGAAGGGGTTCCTTAAGGCCCCTCCAACCACCCCTTAGATGACATCTGAGTACTGTACAGTGTGGTTCATAACACCAGTACTGTAGAGTGTGGTTCATAACACCAGTACTGTAGAGTGTGGTTCATAACACCAGTACTGTACAGTGTGGTTCATAACACCAGTACTGTACAGTGTGGTTCATAACACCAGTACACAGTGTGGTTCATAACACCCCTCATAGATGACAGTGTGGTTCTGAGTACTGTACAGTGTGGTTCATAACACCAGTACTGTAGAGTGTGGTTCATAACACCAGTACTGTAGAGTGTGGTTCATAACACCAGTACTGTACAGTGTGGTTCATAACACCAGTACTGTACAGTGTGGTTCATAACACCAGTACTGTACAGTGTGGTTCATAACACCAGTACTGTACAGTGTGGTTCATAACACCAGTACTGTACAGTGTGGTTCATAACACCAGTACTGTACAGTGTGGTTCATAACACCAGTACTGTACAGTGTGGTTCATAACACCAGTACTGTACAGTGTGATTCATAACACCAGTACTGTACAGTGTGGTTCATAACACAGAGTTAGGTGAGGTTGTCTTAAGTGCCTAGGAGGACACTTGCTCCTGTACATTAAACTAGGAATGAAGTAATTATCAGAGAGTAGGGATCATCTAAGACCACTTCTCACTAAGTAGGACAATTTTCCTGTGCTGCTGGCATCAAAATGTTTGATTATAATGGCTGATTACTTGTACAGCATTATTTCTCAGGCATCCATAATTGATGTATGAGGTGAACCCACCCTGCTACACCTCTAGGCAGCCGCCCTATCTATCGTACCAGTAACTTTTAATATTCAGTTGTAGAGAAACATAGACTGTTTCGCTTTCTTCTCCTGTTGTGGGGATTCTGTGACATTACATGTGGTTTGTTATCCATTTGTTATAGGAACTGTAGGTAAACTGTTATAGAGATAGGTGACAAGTTTGGTTATTTGTTAGGAATATCTGTTTAAGCTGCCATATATATGAGTTGAATTTTCAGGCATTGGCACTGGTGGTGGGCTACCTAGGAGCTGTTTTGTTCTGCTGGTCGGGGAAGACTTCAGACGTGCTGACGCGCCTCAGTCTTGGTGTCTGGCTCATTGCAGCAGCTGGACTGTCAGGTTGGTTGACTCTTTACTTGTTATTCCAATTTACCTCTATTTCTGAATGTTTATTTGGGAGGTAGATGACAACTTTTAAATATGTTCTATTTTGGTGGGTTGAGTTATGTGGCTAATACAAGGTGCGGCCCATCCTTTACCTTTTAACATATACTCCTGACCTTTTAACGAAGTTCTTTTCGCGAAAATTCATGATAATTTTTTTATTTTTTTATTTCCACATTTCATGTAATTAATAAAAATTTGCAATATGTACAAAAATTTCAGAAAAAAATTTACTCAAAAAAAATTGGGAGAAAATTTCCTGAACTTTCCAGAATTACACATTATTTCATCCATGAAATTTGCTCAGATCTTGAAGATAAAAAATTGTATAGCGTTTCCTGAATTTTTCTCGGAGTTTACAGGAAATGAGAGTGATTTTTAACTTCAGAATTTGTTCCAGTACCTGGACAAGAATTTGGAGAGAGAATCCGGAATTTTTCATGGAATTTTCCTGAAAATGCAAAGATTTTCAACCTAAGACAATTTTTCCCAAACCCAGAAAATTTTTGAAAAAAATTCCATATCAGCTATTGGAGAGTTCCAGCAAAGAGGGATTCTGGCTAACAGAGATACAGCGAACTCTCTAAGATTTGGACCCGGTAAATCCGGATTTTTGAAGATTCGGACAAAATTTCGGGGTTCCGAGGGCTGAGAAGCCTTCCTAAGAAGCATTCCCAAAACAGAGGAAAGATCATCTTGAGCCCAAGTAACTAAGATGTCAGTGCAGGAGACACAGGTGCCTCAGGTGGGAAACATAAACACAATTGTTGTTTGTGGGTTATTTCATTCACTCTTGCAATGATACAATGATTCTTACTACCATAAGTTGTGGCGTATAAGTCAACATTTTAAGCTTGAAAAAATTTCTCCAAAACCAAAGGTCGACTTATATGCCGAGTATAAAATGTGAAGCTGTACCACATACAGTGGTCCCTCGGTTAACGAGCACAATTCGTTCCAGAAGGTTGCTCGTTAACCGAAAAATTCGTTAACCAAAACTTGTTTCAATGGGTTTTTGGGTAATTGGTTCCAGCTCACCGAAAATTGCCTGAAGTCAACAAAAAAGGTAGTAAAGTACACTTACTTTGAGGTGTGTATGTAGAAGGCTCCTGGATGATGATGCTCATGTGAATTTGAAGTGGGAGGTAGAGGAGAAGGGAGAAGAGAAGGAAGTGGAGGTGGAGGAGAAGCATTTTACTGCTTCTTGGAAAGTGAGTCACCTTCCATGAAAATGTCAGGAACCTCTGGACTGACAGATTCTCCAGCAGGAACATCCTCTCTCCTTCTTGAAGTGGAAGGCTGAGGGCTAGCATCTTGTTCCTGCTGCCTTTTACTGAAGAAACTGTCAATTTTTGTCTTTGGGGCATCTCTCCTCCTCATCATTAACTGATGTTTGAAGAAGGAAACCACTGTGTCCTCAACATGACACAAAGCTAGTTCAGACTTTTCCACATCTGGGTGCCTTGAAGCCAGTTTCCTGAACTTCTCCCAGTGGTGAACAACATCTTTCAACTCTGAAGTTGACATATAGTCATCACTTTCCGTTTCCTCTTCACCACTGTCAGCCTCTAACATCTCATCCAGTTGCTGCAAGTCTTCAGGAGTAAGTTCCTGTTCACGAGACATCACAAGCTCTTCCACATCCTCCTCCTCCACTTCAAGGCCCAATGACTGACCAATGGACACAATCTCCTGGTGCAACTCTGTTTCATCCTGAAATCCCTCAAAATCATGGACTACTGATGGCCACAGTGCTTTCCATGAAGAATTGAGGGTTCTAGTGGAGACTTCCTGCCATGAGGACACAATCAATTTTATAGCCTCCCGGATGTTAAACTGTGTCTTCCAGAACTGTGCCAGTGTTAGTTCAGGATCAGTGGAAGTTGCCTGATGACAACTCCTGAACATTTTCTTCTTGTACAGCTTCTTAAAGTTGCTGATCACATTCTGGTCCATTGGCTGTATGATTGATGTAGTGTTGGGAGGCAAAAACAACATTTTGACAAAGTCAAATTGAGACTCCAAAGTTCTGGCAAGTTGAGGGTCATGACCAGGGGCATTATCCATGAGGAGAAGAGCCTTTAAAGGGAGTTTATTGGTTGTTAGGTAGCTCTTCACAGAAGGGCAAAACACCTCAACAGCCCATTCATTAAAGAGCTGTCTTGTCACCCATGCCTTACGGTTGGATTTCCAATAAACTCCAAGCCGTCCTCTTACCACTTTTTGTTGCTTGAACACCCTGGGGTTCTCAGAGTGGTAGACTAGCATAGGCTTCAGTCGGAAATCCCCTGAAGCATTGGCACCAAGCAATAGAGTGAGATGGTCTTTCATGGGTTTATGCCCAGGCAAAGAGGCTTCATCTCTGGTGATGAATGTTCTTTTGGGCATGTTTTTCCAGAACAGTCCAGTTTTGTCCATATTGAACACTTGCTGTGGAATATAATTTTCTGTGTCCATTAGTTCTTTAAATTCCACTAAAAACTTTGCTGCCCCTTCCTTATCAGCACTAGCAGCTTCACCATGCCTAACAACACTAAATATGTCACTTCTTTTCTTAAATTTTTCGAACCAGCCCTTGCTGGCCCTAAAATCTTCAAAGTCTGTGCCTGAAGAACCAGGTTGTTCTACCTTTAAATGTTCGTATATTTCCTTGGCTCTTTCACAAATAAATTCAGTAGAAACTGAATCACCTTTCATCTGTTTTTCCCTAATCCAAATGAGAAGTAACCTCTCTGTTTCTGCTATTAGGGATCTACCTTTGAACACTCTGGTAGATTTGTCTCTCACTTTCACTTCCTTGAATTTGTCTTTCTGTGAAAGAATGGTCGACACAGTTGATGTCGACATGCCATATTCTTTGCTAAGCACATTTTTTTAATGCCTTCTTCATGTTTCTTAATAATTTCCTGTTTCACCTGGATTGAAATCGTTTTTCTTGATTTCTTGGGACCCATGCTGGATTCAAAAACAATTTCAACATGTGATATTTTAAGTTTAATTGCTGTAAATAAAGAATATTTTCTTTAAATTAACACTGCACTGCGCTATACAGTAGAAGTCCAAAAATCCGGACTGCTTGGGGATTGGGTCGGTCCGGATTTTCGGATTTTCCGGAATCTCAGGCAGTACTTTTAAAATTCAAATTTAAGGAGGAATAAAGAAGAGATGAACAGGTACATTTTGATAGTTTATTCATTAGCAAATATAGCATGCTTCATTTATCAAAACGAGCAGTTTTAATGAAAAAGCTGTGAATTCTAGAATTTTATTCTTTGCCTTTTTTATATCATAAATTGTAGACTTTCCAATGCGTATGTTTCCATTAGAACAGTATTGCTCACACCACGTTCTAGTTTCTTAATTATTTCAAGTTTGTCACTCAATTTCAACGTGTTCTTTCTCTTCACACAATGAAGTTTATCTACTTTAGGAGCCATTATTATGGGCTTGTACAGTACTCTGTAAATGGAAAGAATAGGACTCAAAATATTGTTATATTACAGTGGTATTCTATTCATACTGTGCTTGATATAATGCATTCACGGAAATGTAATATTTTTGCTGAAATGACGTACGTATTACAGTGGAAAGTGGGATAAAATCGTGACAAAAACAATGACTTTCGCTTTCTTTCGTTCAAAAGATGTTACCGTAATCGCTTTTCGAATGGTTTAGTTAAAAAACTGTTGTATTACAATAATATTCCTTCCTAATTGACTTGAATAAACACTTGAATGGAAATATACAATATTTTTGTTGAAACTACCCGCATTTCAGTGTAAAGTATCGTAATAATAAATGGTAAACAATTTGCCTTCGGCACTCATGTTTCAGGCACGGCGAGCCTCAGTTTATAGGACGTAGAGCGTTTTTACTGAAGGTTTTGTTGTTCCATTACCCTCAGAAACGTGGGTCGGCCTATAAACAAGGAATATCATAAATTAACGATTTCTCTGTCAAAAAATCAGGGTCGACTGATAAACGAGGGGGGGGGTTATAGACGAGTGTATACGGTATGTTGTCACAGTTTGATTGCTCGTTTTAAAGTGGCGACCACGTGGTCGCTTGTTGTCACTGTGCAGCTGTGGCGCTCACGTATGCGCACATACACACAAAAGCCCGCTAAAAAAAAAAAAATAGTTTTCGAAAAGTCCGGATTTCTGGCATCCGGATTTTTGGACTTTTACTGTATATCATCAATATGTATAATAAATTTCAAAATTACCAATAATTTCCCTGTAAAAATGGAAAAAAAATGGTTTATGTTGAAGAGAGTGTGATGCAAGATGTTATCTCCACTGAAAAGACAGAGACTGACGCCTGTATGGTGTGTTGACAGGCTATTTGGCTCGCTAAAAACTAGTTTCCCTGTACTTAAATTATATTAAATAATTGTTAAAATGACTAAAAATTTTAATATAAGACTTTTAAAATTATTGAATAGTACAAACTTCTTGATATTTACTAAAATATTAAGGAATTTAAGCCCAAGAACCGATTACTGTATTGGCGGACTAATACGACAGCAAGTGTGCAAGCGAAAACATGTTGAGGGGCGCTCGTAAGGAATTCGTTAATCGAGGGATTGCTCGTTAACCGAAGTGAAGAATCTTTTGGAAGGTAATTCGTTAATCGAGGCGCTCGCAAACCGAGGGATCACTGTACTGGTAAACAAGTGGAACAGCCTGCCTAACACTCGCTGTGCATCACTTAGCTCAACTCCCGTGGCCTGCCGCTTATATTTCCGACTGAAATTCGTGTTTAGGAAACTTATTTAACATAAAGATTATAATAAAATAGTAAATTCCATCTTGACGGTTTTCGTTGACCCAATCTTCTAAGTAATTTCTAGTTCAGGCCAGTGACAGATGCCGGTCCTTACAGCACATTTTTTCTTGGGTATCTTCTTCGGGGAGGCTTCACTTTTCTTCCAATCACGCACCATCTTTTCATTTGCTCCATAATTCCTCGCTGCAGTTTGTTGTTTGAAGAGTTTGCAAACTCAACAACTTTCAGCTTGAAACTTGAGTCATATTTCATCCTTTTTGCTGCAGTGGGGAGCCGTGGGGAAAAGATGTTTTCAGCTGTTTAAAAACTGAATACCGTGAGTGTTAAACAGCTACAACTGGACAAGCAGACATCTACAGTGTTGTCAGGTTGGCGTGTGGGTAATGAGTGGATGTCAGCAAGAGCATAAAGCCACGATGGTTTAGTAAATTGCCATGTAGGCTTGTTCAGTGTATGGGGGGTCAATAAGCGGATGACAGTCTAAGTCTAAGCTGTGTGCCGACAGTGTAACTGACCCGTGGTTTCGCAGCCGGCCGCGTGGTGTTGGTGACGCCACTGGCAGTTTGTTTATACTGGCTAAAGCAAATGGCGGATCGTAAGCCAGGCGTACCATAATGTTCTACTATCATACCGTATATAGCGGTACTGTCAAGGTGCTATACTGGTATGCTGTGTAAACAATAAATATTTTATTGGAGGTGCTGATTTTGGCTAAGTGTTTACCAGAGTTCTTACGAAGATAACTTACTGAAGATTTTTAGCGGTTGCTTCCTATCCTATGTAGATCCTATTGCCCACTTCCCTTTTTGTATGAACTATACAATATATACAGTACAGTATATCAAATATTGAAAGGTATTATGGTGAGTGTCTTGATGAAAGTGGCATGACCTTATTACACACTTTCGCCAGGGGCTATATCCACATTTCAGTTCTAGCCTAGCCTATGTTTGGGCCTTGGGGGGGGGGGGTCGACTTATATGGCGAGTATAGGCCTGAACCTGAATTTTGAACTAAAAATCTTGGGGTCGACTTATACACCGGGTCGACTTATACGCTGCAACTTACGGTATGTTACTCTAGGTAAAGGCTTGGTTTATATAATGTGTTTATCACTGAGCCCGTCACTCTTTCCAAATTAGACTAGAAGTTATGAATTTCTTCTATATGTATTTTGATCTTGCGCCTGGCAACAAGAGCCTGGGAGTGAGTGACCACTAGTTAGAGCGTCGTCTGCTGCTGTAGCTCTCCTCGCCCCCTGCCATATTTCACTGGATGTACTGTTCTTATTAGTTATTACTGATATACAGGTATTAGTATGTAATAGTGATTAATCATGGCATTGCTGTAACCACCTGGCTACTGGGCCAAGCTGTGAGGTGTTATTGTTGTTATTCAACTCGTATTTTTGGGTAGATAGACTTAACTTTCTTCATTTATTTTTAATTGGTTACATGCCCACACCATGCAACATAAATATTGTGAAAAAAGTGAAAGTAATAATTGTCCTAAGGGCAAACACATACGGGAGGAGCGATCAGAGTGTAGGGGTGGGGAGCGTAGCTAGGGAGTCAGCGTCCCAGCTGATCTTCGTTTCTATGGTGAAGCAGGGAGTGTATGCAAATGGCCACTGTGTTAAACTTTCATTTACTGGTTTGGCAATACAGTATTTTTTGTTGTGACTTATTTATTGGTATTATTTTTATTTATTCCTCACATTTATTGGTACTGTAAACAGTAATATCTCTGGAATCCCTCAAACCCGGAAATCTCCGATAGCTGGAATTGAAATTTGCTCGGAAAATCATTCTCAAAGCCGTAAATTTTCCCTAATTTCCAGCTTTAGGAACAAATTTTCCGAGTTTGAAAATCGAGAGAATTTTTTTTTAAATGTCTTGAATAAATATGAAAGTTAATTTTTTTATTTTTTTTGGGTGGGGGATTAGTGGTCTCATTACTGACCTTCTGATGGAATGTCACGTCACCCTTTCTTGGGTGGGGGGATTAGTGGGTCTCATGACCTGAAGATGTCTTGAACAAACACAAAACCTAAAGTATTTTTAGAGAGATTGTGATAAGTATAAGTATAAATGAGCAAAGTTGTATCTCTTGAACATTACGTTACATAACATTTTAAAATATGGGGTGAGAAAGCTGAAAGGTGTGAGTAATTAGAGAGATGGAGTGGAAAGGAGTGGTAACATGCACCAGTGATGCCGAGCGATAACCTCCTCAACAGCTGATCTTTTAATTCACCTCCAAGCAGTCACACAACAAGACCCTCACTGGATGCTAGTTGTCTTAATTCCTCTGTGTGTGTGCGCGTGCATGCATGCATGCGTGTGCGTGCTTGCTTGCTTGCCGAGCACATTGTTCAGGAGTCAGGAGGTGAGGTGACATGCCAAGACTCTTACACACATTAACAGCACTACTAAACCATTGTCTTATAACATTTTACATTATAATTTATATTTTAAAATTAATTGATACATGATGGCTCAACTTTTACACTTAGACAACTGATCAATGAATAAACCAGGGAATATGGAGACTCATTATACATTAGTGATGTCACAAAGCTTTGAACCTTTATTCAAATGTACTAAGTTTATACTCAAATTAATTGCTATCTTACAAGAATTTCAGCAATGCAAGTTATATTCTCCTAAGTCAAGTCGGTGAAATTTTATAAGCAAAAAATTTAAACCCGTCTGTCTGGAGTATGCTGTCAAAAACCCCCTCCCCAGCCAGAGGGAGAAGGGTCTATTGGGGGTAAAGGTGACTGCCACACCCTCCCCCCCAAATGGCTCTTTGTGTGTGTGTGTGTGTCACACACAGGGTTGTGAAATGTGTCTAGTGTAGCAGCATTATTTTAGTGTTATGGTGCATGCACTGCTTGCTTTCTCTTGCTTTCAGCTGCCGCCGCTGGCTAGCCCTCGTGGCGAACAGGGAAGCAACTTGCATAAGTCTTCCCCTGTCAGGACACAGCCTCCTCACCATCAAGACTCTTGCTGTGCCTCCTCGTGGCAACACACGGTAACTGAGTGCCTCATGGGTCCAGTCTAGACCAGCAGTGGATCTTGGAGTAGCAGTAGGCCCCAGAGGGGTGGCGCAGAGGCCCACTGCCATGCGGACATGCTCTGGCGCCTACCAGCCATTGTCCCGCTGCCTTGCAGATTAACCTTGGTAGATATAAGGCAACAGGAGTAAACCCCGAACGAAAGATCTGCGGTGGAGCCCCGCATCAGGCAGACATGCTTACAGAGCTCCAACAAGAGCCCAACGGCGGTGTAAGCAGAAGAGGTGACCGCCATGGGAACCCAACGACTACACCGGCGGACGAAGGCAATGCCTGATGGACAGTCTACTAAGGCAAAACCCAACAAACTGGGCTATCAGCAGTCCATTGCAACTCTCCCTCTCCCCAGTTGTTGCAACTCTTGCACCACTGGATCAGGAAAAGGGAGAGCCAAGATGTGTGGTTGCAGCCTGCGCTCTTACCTCACCACATAAATCAACTCACATGCAGCCATCACTCAGCTCATCATACCTCTCATAATCATCATCAAACCCCTATACCCCCAAAAGTCCTATGGCGAGGGACGAGTGGCGACGGGGACAGGCAGAGATGACTGCCAGGAGTTTCTAGTCACAACTCTGCACATGGACAGCACAGATAAGATGGTCGTTTATGCACCGGGATCTAGACAGCAGTGCAATCCGGTCCTGTCTGTGCTACTGAGCAGCCCTTACGAGGAGCCACTCTGCTCACTCCACATAGGGAGGGGGCTAGAAAAGGTGACCTAAACATAGCCTGCCTAAAAACCCAACCTGACTGGGCAACCACACCCAGTAAGGTCATCCTTATGCGGTCGAAAACACTGTCAAATTTCACAGATACAAACAAAAACAAACTATACAACCTCTTATGGTTGCTGCATGGAATGTCAGGACCCTTCTGAACACTGGCACAAATGAGCATCCTGAAAGAAGAACTGCCCTTGTGGCAAAAGAGCCTGCTAGGTATAACATCAACATAGCAGCCATTAGTGAGTCCCGGCTCCCAGACGAGGGTCAACTCACAGAACGGGGGTCTGGCTATACCTTCTTCTGGAAGGGTAAGTTTGCTGCAGAGAGAAACCACATTTATGGAGTTGGCTTTACCTCCACCAACTCATCCTACACAGGCTAACTGAAATGCCTATTGGGATCAATGAGCGCCTCATAACGCTTTGAGTCCCACTCAATCACTCAAGTCATGCCTTTTTCATCAGAGCATACGTCCCGACACTGGATGCAGAGGATGACATCAAGAAGGCCTTTTATACCGACCTTGACAGAGTGCTAACCTGCCAAAGTTGGCAGAGATGCTAACATTTGGCAAAGAACCATAGGGCCTACTCCTCCTCAGCAAATGTGCTGCGCACAACCTCACTATCACCAATACCTTATTTTGGCATGCCGACAAGTTCAAGGGTTCGTGGCAACACCCACAATTCAAACACTGGCATCTCATTGACTACATCATTGTCAGAGAAAAAGATCGCCAAGATGTCCTCATCACCAGTGCCATGCGTGGCTCAGACCACTGCGACACTTATTATCGACTTGTCAGAGCCAAACTATCACTTCAATTCGCCCCAAAACGGCGAATGCAGCAAGCCTCCAGAAGAGGTTTTAATACTAAGCTTCTGGAGGATCCAGCGGTAGCACAAGCTTTCAGAGAGCAGCTCGAACATTGGCTTATAAACAAACCAACAGCAAACAACGTAAATCCCACTGCTGAATGGAATACTTTGAACACTGTTATGACAAAAACCAGCAGAAAGACCCTCGGCCAGATCAAAAGAATACACCAGGACTGGTTTGATGAAAATGACCCAGCAATCAAAGTACTCATCGATGATAAACGTGCTGCTTTTACTGACTGGCAAAACAACCCTTAGTCTCGGACCAAAGCTGTTACCTTCTGGAAGAAGAATGCGGCAGCCCAGCGGGAGCTTCGTAATCTAAAGAACAACTGGCTTAAAAATAAAGCATGTGAAGCACAAAAACATGCAGATCACCACAAGATGCGTGAATTTTTCAATTCCATTAAAACATTTTATGGGCCAATCACTCGTGGCGCAGCCCCCCTCCGCTCATCTGACGGTAACTTCATAATTAAAGACGGTGAAATCCTCCTTCAGCGCTGGAAAGAGCAATACCATTCATTGCTTAACTGAGTTCACCGATGTGGATGTCCTGAGTACCCAGCAGGTCCCTCAGCATCCAGAGCTGACCCACCTCAGCTATCCTCCATCCCTGATGGAGCCCTAGCCGAGGTGTATAAAGCAGGAGGACCTCTGCTTACCAGCCATCTCCACTCTTTCCTGGGTAATATATGGGAAAAGGAGGAAATCCCCCAGGCTCTTAAAGATGCCTCCATTGTCAATATTTATAAGAACAAGTGAGACCGGTTGGACTGTGGCAACTACCGTGGGATCTCGCTGCTCTCTGTAGCTGGCAAGATTATCGCCCGAGTCCTCCTAAACAAACTTCTTCCCGAAGCGGAAAACTTCCTCCCAGAATCTCACTGTAGTTTATAGACCATCACGTGGCACCACTGACATGATCTTTGCTGCCCGTCAGATACAGGAAAAGTGCAGAGAACAGCGTCGTGGCCAGTACATGGCTTTCATCGATCTAACCAAGGCCTTCGACTTGGTCTACAGGGAAGCCCTCTGGTGGACTTAGCCATGTTGGCTGCTCACCAAAATTCATCTCCATTGTGAGGCAACTCCACGATGGCATGAACGGCAGTGTCCTGCACAACGGCACCCAGTCAGAGTTCTTCCCCATCCATACAGGGGTTAAACAAGGATGTTTACTGGCATCAACTCTCTTTTCCATTTTCTTGGCTGCCTTCCTTACTCGTGCCAGTGCCAATTTAGCCAGCGGGGTGGACATCGAGTACTGGGTGAAGGGGGGTCTTTTCAACATAAGACGACTCCAGGCAAGAACAAAGGTGTCGGCAGCTTCCATTACTGAACTCAATTAAATTAAATAAGGGAGTAAACTTCAGTATGCAGATGACCTCACCCTTGTTGCTCACACTGAACACAACTTACAGGAGATCCTGAACACCTACACAGATGCGTATGCACACTTCGGCCTTGATTTGAATGTATGTAAGACTCAGATTCTCTTTCAGCCTGCCCCTGGTTTAGCCACACCTCCACCATCCATACAGCTTAACAGTACTACCCTCTCTAATGTTACCCTTTTTTGGTATCTGCTCCCACCTGTCCACCACCGCAGACATTGATGAAGAGATTCAGCATTGGATCAGATGTGCATCTCAAGCCTTTGGCAGACTCCGAAATCGTGTCTTCAGTTGTAGGGAGCTGAAATTATTTTCAAAGTTGCACGTATATCGAGCAATGGTCCTCCCCACCCTGCTATATGGCAGCGAGACATGGGTCACATACAGGAGGCACCTCAAGGCACTTGAAAACTTTCACCAACGTAGTCTACGTTCCATCCTTCGAGTTTGCTAGGAAGACAAGTGGACAAATGCCAGTATTCTTGCTGGTACCAACTGTAGGATCATCGAAGCTGCCATTATCCATGAACAACTACGCTGGACTGGCCATGTTACCCGCATGGACGACAGTAGACTGCTAAAGCAGCTACATTACAGTCACCTAACGAGTAGTAACATAATTCCAGCGGGCAATTGAAAAGGTATAAGGATAGTCTTAAGACAAACCTGAAAAGGTGCCAAATCGACCCCCTCACCTGGGAGTCGATTACTCCACATCGTAACTCTTGGAGGAGCACCACACTAGAAGTTGTCAACACTTTCGATTCAGCCCGACTGCAAACAGAGGCAGACAAGCACCAACAGCGGAAAGACGCTGCCACTGCCCCTCCCGCACTAGATGCAGCCCTCCACATGTGCAACGAATGTGGATGACCTTGCCGGTCCCGTATCAGCCTCTTTAGTCACTTCAGAACTCACCAGCGTAGGTGACATCCCTAATAACTCGTATCATTGCTGGATGATTGTCATACTCGATTCCGAGTGACAGCAAAGTATTAGTAGTGTGTGTGTGTGTGTGTGTGTGTGTGTGTGTGTGTGTGTGTGTGTGTGTGTGTGTGTGTGTGTGTGTGTGTGTGTGTGTGTGTGTGTGTGTGTGTGTGTGTGTGTGTGTGTGTGTGTGTGTGTGTGTGTGTGTGTGTGTGTGTGTGTGTGTGTGTGTGTGTGTGTGTGTGTGTGTGTGTGTGTGTGTGTGTGTGTGTGTGTGTGTGTGTGTGTGTGTGTGTGTGTGTGTGTGTGTGTGTGTGTGTGTGTGTGTGTGTGTGTGTGTGTGTGTGTGTGTGTGTGTGTGTGTGTGTGTGTGTGTGTGTGTGTGTGTGTGTGTGTGTGTGTGTGTGTGTGTGTGTGTGTGTGTGTGTGTGTGTGTGTGTGTGTGTGTGTGTGTGTGTGTGTGTGTGTGTGTGTGTGTGTGTGTGTGTGTGTGTGTGTGTGTGTGTGTGTGTGTGTGTGTGTGTGTGTGTGTGTGTGTGTGTGTGTGTGTGTGTGTGTGTGTGTGTGTGTGTGTGTGTGTGTGTGTGTGTGTGTGTGTGTGTGTGTGTGTGTGTGTGTGTGTGTGTGTGTGTGTGTGTGTGTGTGTGTGTGTGTGTGTGTGTGTGTGTGTGTGTGTGTGTGTGTGTGTGTGTGTGTGTGTGTGTGTGTGTGTGTGTGTGTGTGTGTGTGTGTGTGTGTGTGTGTGTGTGTGTGTGTGTGTGTGTGTGTGTGTGTGTGTGTGTGTGTGTGTGTGTGTGTGTGTGTGTGTGTGTGTGTGTGTTGCAAAATAAGTGATGTTTAAAATTAAATTAGTTGCTATCCTACAAGAACTCCAGCAATACAAGTTATATCTTCGTAAGTCAAGTCAGTGACATTTTATAAGTGTTAATCTATCCTCGGTGGGTGGGTGGGTGGTGGGGGGGGTAAAGGTGACCGTGCGCCACAAGGGTCATCTCACTGTTTGTCTACTGTACTTATTCTTCATGATACAATATTGTTTATTTGTTTTTCAGTAATTAATACAAATACATTATTGTAATAATCTGGGCTTATTAATACATGTACCCTTCATATACAATACAGTATAGTACTGTTGTCATGGGTTGCGCTGGGCCCCCCCGCACAACCCATTCCAAATGTTTGTTTAGGTAGAGATAAGGTACCCGGCCAGCCGATAGGGGTCATTTCACGCCTCAAAACCACATTTTAGCCAGTAGGCTTTAGACCTTGGGTTAGAGAAGACCTCCTCCTCCACGGATTTAGAACAGGGGCCATACAGTCCTACCAGTGCTACGAGTCTGTGTGTGCAAATCCCCGAGATTGTTGTTAAGTCCAGCGACAAGTTAACGCATCCTGTGAAGGAAGTGATCAATGGTGAGGGCCTGTTTGCTACAAGAGCACTCCAGGCCGGCCAAATAGATCTAAACGATTAATTCTCCAGGTTGACAAACTCTCCCTTATAACTTATGGTACTGTGGCGTGAATGTGAGCGACTGACCTATCCATGCAAATTATAAGTCCAGTGTATGGAATTGTGCCAAATAAATGTAAGTGCAATGCTCTGCCCGTATCTGTGATCCCGCTATTATTATTATTACTAAAGGTAATGACTACTGTATTTGGTTATGACAAAGTATAACCAATAACTTAGATGGATGTTGGAAATTAATGGAACTCATTAAATCATCGTTTATCAAGTGCACAATGCATTGAATGCCGGAAGCAGAGTGAAATTCTACGTAGTGATACACCATAATCTCCTGGGTGAGTAACCAGTGTAAAGGTATCTGAGTTCTACGGTAAGAAAACCACTTACCTGCATTTAAAACGTAATAACTGTGTACAGTATATACCTCATAGGTATTCAGGTCATAAGACCCACTAATCCCCACCCAACACTGGGTGACCTGACATTGCATCAGGTTAGTAACGTGACCCAATAATCTCCCACCCAACTGTCATCACAAGTGTTAACACATGATTAGTTATGTGTTACAGTGAAGTGTGTAACAGAGACGTGAACGATCACCCAAACGACTTACGAGCCAATCAGTGGTGAAGATAAAAGAAACAGTTCTGTTCATGCCTGTATCATATAGAGCTATGAGCCAATCAGTGGTGAAGATAAAAGAAACAGTTCTGTTCACGCCTGTATCATATAGAGCTATGAGCCGATCATTGGTGAAGATAAAAGAAACAGTTCTGTTCACGCCTGTATCATATAGAGCTATGAGCCGATCATTGGTGAAGATAAAAGAAACAGTTCTGTTCACGCCTGTATCATATAGAGCTATGAGCCGATCATTGGTGAAGATAAAAGAAACAGTTCTGTTCATGCCTCTATCATATAGAGCTATGAGCAAATCAGTGGTGAAGATAAAAGAAACAGTTCTGTTCACGCCTGTATCATATAGAGCTATGAGCCGATCATTGGTGAAGATAAAAGAAACAGTTCTGTTCATGCCTGTATCATATAGAGCTATGAGCCAATCAGTGGTGAAGATAAAAGAAACAGTTCTGTTCACGCCTGTATCATATAGCGCTACGAGCCGATCATTGGTGAAGATAAAAGAAACAGTTCTGTTCACGCCTGTATCATATAGAGCTATGAGCCGATCATTGGTGAAGATAAAAGAAACAGTTCTGTTCACGCCTGTATCATATAGAGCTATGAGCCGATCATTGGTGAAGATAAAAGAAACAGTTCTGTTCACGCCTGTATCATATAGAGCTACGAACCGATCAGTGGTGAAGATAAAAGAAACAGTTCTGTTCACGCCTGTATCATATAGAGCTATGAGCCGATCAGTGGTGAAGATAAAAGAAACAGTTCTGTTCACGCCTGTATCATATAGAGCTATGAGCCGATCAGTGGTGAAGATAAAAGAAACAGTTCTGTTCACGCCTGTATCATATAGAGCTATGAGCCGATCATTGGTGAAGATAAAAGAAACAGTTCTGTTCATGCCTGTATCATATAGAGCTATGAGCCAATCAGTGGTGAAGATAAAAGAAACAGTTCTGTTCACGCCTGTATCATATAGCGCTACGAGCCGATCATTGGTGAAGATAAAAGAAACAGTTCTGTTCACGCCTGTATCATATAGAGCTATGAGCCGATCATTGGTGAAGATAAAAGAAACAGTTCTGTTCACGCCTGTATCATATAGAGCTACGAACCGATCAGTGGTGAAGATAAAAGAAACAGTTCTGTTCATGCCTGTATCATATAGAGCTATGAGCCAATCAGTGGTGAAGATAAAAGAAACAGTTCTGTTCGCGCCTGTATCATATAGAGCTACGAACCGATCAGTGGTGAAGATAAAAGAAACAGTTCTGTTCACGCCTGTATCATATAGAGCTACGAACCGATCAGTGGTGAAGATAAAAGAAACAGTTCTGTTCATGCCTGTATCATATAGAGCTACGAACCGATCATTGGTGAAGATAAAAGAAACAGTTCTGTTCATGCCTGTATCATATACAGTGGTCCCTCGGTTAATGAATTGCCTTCCATAAGAATCTTTAATTCGGTTAATGAAAAAATTTTTGATTAACGAAATCCTTACGAAAATCACGTTTTGTTTTGAACATCAGCTGATAAGCTGAGGAGGTACTCAGCCAATTCAGAAATATCTCTTCTATGTTTACATTCGTTTCCAATGCAGTAAATATCAAGAAAATTGTGCTCTTTAATATTTGTGCATTTTTTTATACTGTACAGTACAGTGACCCTCCGTTAACGAACTCAATCCGTTCCAGAAGGTCGTTCGTTAACCGAAAAGTTCGTTAACCGAAACCATTGTTTCAATGGGTTTTTGGGTAATTGGTTCCAGCTCACTGAAAATTTCCTAAATTCAACAAAAATGGTAGAAAAGTTCACTTACTTTGAGGTGTGTATGTAGAAGGCTCCTGGATGATGATGATGATGGGATTTAGAATGGGGATGGAGGAGAAGGAAGAAGAGAAGGCATTGGGGTGGAAGAGAAGTCACCCCTTGGTGCCATTTCACCCATAAAATTTTAGCTCTCTTGGTGTAATTCAAGATTATTTTCTTTAAATCAACACTGCACTGCATTATATATTGTCAATATGTAAAATATATTTCAAAATGACCAATAATTTGCTTGGAAACACAGAAAAAAAGCGTTTAGTTGAAGAAAGTCTCAAGCAAGATGTTACCTCCAGTGAAAACAGAGAGAGACTAACTCCTGTTTGCTGTGTTAAGAGGCTGGATGCCGCGCATTAAACTAGTCACTTTACCTTCAATTATGTTCAATAATTGTTAAAATGACTAAAAAATTGAATATTAAACTTTTAAAATTATTGAATAGTATAAACTTCTTGATATTTACTAAAATAGTAAGGAATTTAAGCCCTAGAACCGATTAATGTATTGGCGGACTGATACTAAAGCTGGTTGCCTGGTCAGTGCAAGCGAAAACATGTTGAGGTCGGTTCGTAAGAACTTCGTTAACCGAATATTTTTTCGTTAACCGAATTGAAGATCCTTATGGAAGGCAGTTCGTTAATCGAAATTACGTTAACCGAGGTGTTCGTTAAACGAGGGGTCATTGTATTAATATTATTGGTCATTCTAAAATATAGCCATCCAAGTTCTGTCAACTATTATTTTTGGCTCATATATGTAACTTTATTCATTTATTGAAACTCATTTACATGCACACACTGTCCTAAGGGCAAAGCTGAACTGTACATGTAATCAGAATAATGTACAAAATGATTACAAGTACTAAAATTTTTGTCTTGTGCAAACTATGGCATGTTTACATTCAAATTAATCACTATCTTATAAGAATACCAGCAATGCAAATTAAATTCACCCCGGTCACTTCTATTAAATTTTATAAGCAAAAAATAAAAACACAATCTAAAGGACATAAATGAACAATTAAATACAGTTAACCCTCACTTTACGCGGTTAATGTAACCCGGAGGGTACCGCGGAAAGTGAGGAACGCGTAAAGTGAATAACATAACATATGGGATTAATTGAAATAGAGTCCAGGCCGACCCCCAAACTCCACTTTTTGACGACACACAACTATGTTGTAGTAAAAATTTTATCTTAACTTTATGATGGTATGCACACACAATTAATAATTAAGAGAAATATCAATAATATTAGGTTTTTTAACACTTACATTAGTAGAAAAGATGGCTGGGCACACGGGGATGGGCGGTTGGTTCCGAGGCAGAGGGCAGATTATTGGCCCTCACCTGTATCACTTGTATCAATTGTATCACTATCCACCACAGAGGCTTGCAGGGCCTCTTTGTCAAACCCCCCAAAGTTCATATAAGTCCATATCCTCACCATAATTATCACTATCACTGACTTGGGCCGGCTGTAGTGGGTGGCGGGTGAAGAACTGGTAATGTTTTGATGACTGGGCGACCTTGTGCGCACCATTTTCGCGCCTCTTACACAACATGGCGGATGGCGGGAGGTTTGGATCCAAAAATGGCGCGGCTTGCCAGCCGCTCTCCGCGTAATGGGGTACACGCACCGCAGATTGTGAGCATGTTAGGTTCCGGCAGGGCACCGCGTTAACGGTGAAACGCAGAATGCGGGACCGCGTAATGTGAGGGTTGACTGTACTTCACACCACAGGCGCCAACTGTCAAACATGTCACTGTCACCCCTCCCTCCCTGCCTCCCACCTTCCCGAGAAACGTTTGGGGATTTTCACTGGGCTTACAGTTTTAATCATCTCAGACTAAAGTTAGGAGAATATAATTTGTATTGTTGGAATCCTTGCAAGACAGCGAATAATTTGACTATAAACGTCATATATTTTGCACAAAAGATAAAATTTTTGCTCTCTCTCATAAAATTCTTAAATTGGATCTAAAATTTGTATGTCTAATGCAAATTATAGCTTGTTTATATTCAAATTAATCACTATCTTATAAGAATTCCAGCAATGAAAATTATATTCTGGCCGGTTATTTACATACAATTTTATGAGCAACAACATTAAATAAATTAAATACTTCACCAGACCTTCCCCCTAACTGTCAAAGTACAACTCAACCTCCTCCCTCCCCCCCTCCTCCTCCCTCCCCTCCTCCTCCCCCTCCCCCCTCTTCCCATACTCGCTCGCTCCCTCCCTCCCTCCCTACCCCCGTGGTGGTTTCATTAGGCTTTAAAGTGTTTATCTTATATAATATCTCAGACTAAAGTTAGGAGAATATAATTGGCATTGCTGGAATTGTTGCAAGACAGCAAATAATTGTAATATAGATGTCATATATTTTGCACAAGAGATAAAATTAATCACCTGTATCACATTACAGTAGTGATTTAAGAGTTCTAGTGTATATGTACGATATATACTGTACAGTTGTACCCCACTTAACGCGGTCAATTGAACCCAGAGGGTCCCGCGTTAAGTGAAAACCGCGTTAAGTGAATAACAGAACATATGGGATTAATTCCAATAGAACCCAGCCCGACCCCCAAACTCCACTTTTTGACGACAAATAACTATGTTGTAGTAAAAATAACATCTTAATTTTATGATGGTACATGCACACAATTAATACTTAAGAGAAATAGAGAAATACAGTCGCCAAGTTAATGTCCATTCAAATAATGGACTCAACTCCCTCCCCCTCTTCTCACACTACACTCACTGGCTCTTCCCTCTGAGAAATTTTTGGGGGAAAACCAGGTATAGTAATAAATAATTCCTCAAACTAAAGTTAGGATAATATAATTGACATTGCTGGATTCCTTGTAAGACCAGGAATATTTTGAATATAAATGTCATATATTTTGGACAAAAGATAACATAGTTACCTAGAGAACAATTTTTATCTAAAAATTGTATGTTTAATGCAAAATATATGTTGTTTATATTCAAAATGATCACCAAATTATAAGAATTCCAGCAATGTAAATTATATTCTGACCGGGTAATTTGTATGAATTTTATGAGCTAAAACAAATATCTTCAGTTAATAAAAAAAAAAATAATTCTTCACGGGGTAACAGATGGTCGGTCGGTCGGTCCCTCCCTCCCCCCCACCCCCCACCAACCGTCCCAAGGAGATGTGTGGGATAACCACTAAATTTTAATAAATAATACCTCAAACTAAAGTTAGGATAATATAATTGACATTGCTGGATTCCTTGTAAGACCAGGAATATTTTGAATATAAATGTCATATATTTTGGACAAAAGATAACATAGTTACCTAGAGAAATATTTTTATCTAAAAATTGTATGTTTAATGCAAAATATATGTTGTTTATATTCAAAATGATCACCAAATTATAAGAATTCCAGCAATGTAAATTATATTCTGGCTGGGTAATTTGTATGAATTTTATGAGCTAAAACAGGCAGTCGTGGCGGGTGGGGGGTGGTGCGAATCTAAAAATAGCTCTCGAGCCGGACACTCACCGCGTATATGATGAAAAATGCCGCGTTAAGTGAAAGTTCAGCTTTGGCAAGGCACCGCGTATATGCGAAAACGCGTTAAGTGAAAGCGCGTTAAGCGGGGTAAAACTGTATAGTGATTTAAGGGCAATTTAGGGGAATTTTAGGAGTGTTTCGGACTTTATATATTTTTGGCTTTACTTTGTATATACTTTTCTGTGAGCTGGAACCAATTACCCAATATCCCATTGAAACAATGGTTTCGGTTCACGAAATTTTCGTCTAACGAACAGCCCTCTGGAACGAATTGAGTTCGTTAACCGAGGGACCACTGTATTGCAAAATAATGAAGATGCATATTACAGTATATTATATTATTTTATCACTTCACATCAATTCATTACATTAATTCACATCAATTCGTATCAATTCATTGATATCAATTCCAATTCAATTCAATTAATTTTAATTTTGTATTTTTTCAGTTCCAATTCCAATTCAATTCCAATTCACAGATTTTTTTTAATCAATTCCAATTCAATTCACAATTGACCCCATGTCTAAATTAATTAAAATTAAAATACTCCTTGCTAAAATGCCATGAAATAAGTACAGTAATACCCCGCTTAACACGGTTTCGCTTAGCGCGATTTCACGTATACGCGGTGCCTCGCCAGAGCTGAACTTTCACTTAACGCGGGTTTTTTCCACATATACGCGCAGAGTGTCCGGCTCGAGAGCTATTTTTAGATTCGCCCCACCCGCCACCAGCCACCCTGCCTGACTGCCTGCCTGCCTGTTTTAGCTCATAAAATTCATACAAATTACCCGACCAGAATATAATTTACATTGCTGGAATTCTTACAATATGATGATCATTTTGAATAAAAACATCATAGATTTTGCATTAGACATACAAATTTTAGATATAATGTTTACTCTTGAGTAAATGTGTTATTTTTTGTGCAAAATATATGACATTTGTATTCAAAATATTCCTGGTCTTACAAGGAATCCAGCAATGTCAATTATATTATCCTAACTTTAGTTTGAGGTATTATTTATTACTAAAAAGGTAAATATTCTGGTTTTCCCACACATCTGGTAGGGACGGTTGGTGGGGGGTGGGGGGGAGGGAGGGACCGACCGACCATCTGTTACCGTGTGAAGAATATTTTTTTTTTTATTAACTGAAGATATTTGTTTTAGCTCATAAAATTCATACAAATTACCCGGTCAGAATATAATTTACATTGCTGGAATTCTTACAATTTGATGATCATTTTGAATATAAACATCATAGATTTTGCATTAGACATACAAATTTTAGATATAATGTTTACTCTGAGTAAATATGTTATCTTTTGTGCAAAATATATGACATTTATATTCAAAATATTCCTGGTCTTACAAGGAATCCAGCAATGTCAATTATATTATCCTAACTTTAGTTTGAGGTATTATTTATTAAAATTTAGTGGTTTTCCCCCCAAAATTTCTCAGAGAGGGAAGAGCCAGCAGTGTAGTGTGAGAAGAGGGGGAGGGAGTTGAGTCCATTATTTGAATGGACATTAACTTGGCGACTGTATTTCTCTATTTCTCTTAAGTATTAATTGTGTGCATGTACCATCATAAAATTAAGATGTTATTTTTACTAGAACATAGGTATTGTGTTGGAAAAAGTGGAGTTTGGGGGTCGGGCCAGTTTCTATTGGAATTAATCCCATATGTTCTGTTGTTCACTTAGCGTGGTTTTCACTTAACACGGTACCCTGTGGGTTTTATTGACCGCGTTAAGCGGGGTACTACTGTACTTTATTTTTGTTTGTTTTTATATATCATTATTTATCGTTTTTATATATATAGTACGTTCACCAGAATATACAATACGGACAATGATCTTTTTCGGGTGGGCGGTCCCTTCTTTTAGTCCGGATCTTCGGGGGTTCGCGTATTACTCTACTAGAGAAAATTAACAAATATCTTTTAGGAATCTGGTTCATGGAGCACGTGTGCAGCGGTGACAGCCTCTAATGTTTGACTCGGTAGTGCTTTATTGTCTCCTGCAGAGGGTATTGTTGAGTCAGGAGAGATACTACTTCTAGTTTTCAAGGAACTTGACTAGTTATCTGAAGTGTAATTGGTGTTATTACTATTGAATTTAACCAAGTCTCTGTCTCCCCATTCGTTGATGCTCCACCTATCAGCATTGATAGATATAATGATATCAGCTCTGAAACAGATCAAGTTTGAGAATTAGGGGGAAGGGGAAAAGGGTGAAGAGTAGAATCATCAGCCTAAGAATAGTTGGAATTAGTCGTAGTGTGAAGTAAATCATTGATAAAAAGAATGAAGAGAGTTGGTGAAAGAACAAAACCCTGTGGGACACCACTATTGGTAGAGAAAGAGCGAGAGATTGATCCCTTGACTACAACTGCCATGGATCGGTTCTCAAGGAAGCTAAAAATTAGAGAACAAAGTAGGGGAGAGAAACCATAGGAGGTAAGTTTAGAAAGCAAAGACTTGAGCCATACCCTGTCAAATGCTTTCTAGATGTCGAGGGCCATGGTGAAAGTTTCCCCATAATCCCTAAGAGAGGATGACCAAAGATGGGTGCAGTAGGAGAACAGATCACACCAGTAGATCTCGCCGAGCGAAAGCCATACGGGTGATCCGATAAAAGAGAAAAACGTTCAAGGTGACGGAGAAAATGAGGGTTCAAGATAGTTTAAAAAATCTTAGAGAGGGATGAAGTTAGGGCAATGGGGCGATAGTTAGAGGGATTGGAATGGTCATCCTTCTTCGGGATGGGCTGAACCAAGGCATGCTTCCAAGAAGAAGGAAAAGTTTGGGTTTTGAGGCAAAGGCAAAAGAGGCGAGCAAGCACAGGGGCTAGAACTTCAGCACACTCACTCAGAACACGAGGGGGAATTCCGTCCTGTCCATGTGCCTTTCTCATATCCAACCTGGATAACACACCAGCAGATTATAGGAAAGTGCATAGGTTCAGTAGGAAGAGCAGAAGGGGGAGGGATAGCGTTGGAATCGTCTAAGGTGGAGTTAGAGGAGAACAAGGTGCCAAAGAGATTGGCTTTATCAGGGGGAGAGTTGGCTATAGAGTTATCAGGTTGGAAGAGAGGAGGAAAAGAAGGAGTGCAGAAGTTGTTACAGATATTTTTGGTTAAGGACCAGAAGGATTTACTAGAAGAAGAATTAGTCAGGACAGCGGTCTTTCTTTTTATAAAATTCCGCTTGGCCCTACGAAGAGTAGCCTTACAACGATTCCTAGAAGTAATGAAAGAGGAGTGGGTAGTAGGAGATAGTGTCATTGCTTGATATGCCCTAACGCTCTCCCTACATGCAAGAGAACAGAGTTCAAACCATGATTGTAGAGTGAAAGTTTTGGATGGAGCTGGGATAAATGCACTCATACCACCCTGTATAACCCCAGCAATGCTGTCAACAAATACCGAGGCGCCCTGAGTGGAAAAGCAACATTCATCCCAAGGAAAGTCGGTGAAGAATTCTCGCACGGATTGACAGTTTGCCCTCTGATAGTGCCATAGTTTAGTGGGGGCTGAGGGAGGTGGTGTGCCCAGTTTCATTTAATAGAAATAAGATTGTGACTGAAGTACCCTAAAGTAGAAATTGAGTATGAATAGTGTGAGTGGTTAGAGGTAAAACAAAGATCAAGAATGTTAGTAAGTTGATTGTGTCGATCAGGAACGTGTGTAGGGTGTTTAATTATTTGTTCCAGATCATTAATTAAGGAAAAAGAGAGTGCCTCAGCTCCATCTGGGTCATACCTTGCAAAGCCACGTTACTCTATGAGAAGTATACTGAAATCCCCTAGGTAGAGAATCTTGGTGTTGTGGTGTGTCGATAGCAACTACTCATGGCAAGAAGTGAGATAGTCAAAGAGTTCTAAATAGTTGGTAGAGTTGAGAGAACAGTATAGGAAACAAAGGAAAAGAGTCATAGTTGGCAGAGATATTTTGAGCCAGATGACATCATAAAGGGAAGATTCAAGTGAGTCGAGCTATAGGTGTACGTGTGTTGCAGTAGGCGCATACACCTCCCTTAGAACGGAAAGAGGTATAAAGGTTGTAGTTAGAGACTTGAAAAGGTTTGGGTGAAGCTGCTTTGGTCAGTTGAAGTTCAGATAGTAGTAAGACGTCGGGGGAAGAGGTTAATACAGGTTGTACCTCTTTAGTCCGGCATTCTGTGGTCTGGAAACTCCCGTTGTCCGGAACGATTTTAGTTTGCCCATGGAGAAAATTAATTTGAGTGGTACTTTCGATGTTTGGCTAAATTTTGCCTTATTTACCCTACTTTTGGGGCGAATTAGTACCTGTAATAAAGCAACATCCTAATAAATCAACGAAAATAACACAGATAAAGTTAAATAAAAACTAAAAACAACAAAGAAAAAGTTTTTATGTTCTACAGTTTCAGCTAGAGTTGAACCTGATGACTTGGCAACTTTGTCATCCGAGTAAAAACACACACAACAACATTGGCTGTCCTTTGTTTTCAACTTTACCACCACTGGTGGGTAGAATTTTTATTTTAAATTCAGAAACATGAATTAAAATATATATGAGCAGTAAATAAGTGTTGCTTTCATATTCTTATGTAGAGTAATGACGAGATGTTTTCACATGTGCTCACTTAGATACGCGCAGTCTCACGTTTTCTTTCTTTAACATTAATGGTTTGCTACTTTCATTGTTCCATTTATTAACATTAAATAACATTACAGGTAGTTCTGCTATAACGCGATAATTGTGTTCTTGTAAAATATCGTGTTATAGAAAATTGCGTAATAGAAATAACAGGGCTTATGGAGAAAATAGGGTTAGGTGCAGATTACTCGAAATCGAAAAAATTTAGTAGTTAGCCTAACACAAAGGATACCACAGTCTAAATAAATGTTACATTCATATCTAATAATGAAATCATACAGTAAATGTAACACTACCTTGAAAAAATATGAATGTAACTTGATGGGGGGAGAAGGGTGATTTTGAGGTTGATAACATCGAGCTTCTCTTTAAGTGTTATATCCTTTCTTTTACGATCATCACCTGGAATTCTATCACCAGAACGCTTCTTGGAGATATTCTTCTTTACCATATTCACAATTAATACCACAAAATTGGAGAAATAGTAAGCAAAAATCGCGTTATAGCAAACAAGCGTTCGCGTTATACAAATATCGTTCCTAATTCATAAATCGCGTTAAAGCAAATTCGCGTTATCAAAACACGCGTTATAGCAGAACTCACTGTACTTAAAACTACCATATTAATTTTTTTACATTAATTTTACTACAGCTACAACCAGGTTCTTATTTTCTTCAGTTTTATATGTAGAACCAGTCAGTCACTGGTTTTGTAAACATTAACGAAAACAATGCCGTCTCGTCTCCTCGTGTGTTTTAATATTCTATGTATTATTAATGAAGTGTATTGTTCATTTTGCACACATAAACATTAATTCAATCAAAAAGACTTTCAGTACTAAACAATAATGAATCTTTTGTACACAAGAGAAATGACGCTGTTTACACGATTTGTGCATGTCTGAATGTTGGCGAGCCGCTCAAACCCTTCAAAATTTGAGTTTCCGCCGTAGAAATTTTAAATTGTGTAATGTTTTTTCTTGTGTCCAAATAAAAAATGACAAATTAAAAACTCGCAAAATTTAAGAACCTACTGTACAACATTTAACCCTTCAATATGTCTTCAAAGAGACCATGAAGCAGTGAAAGTGGTGCTAGTGCTTCCAATCGTAAGCACAAGTCACTATCTATCCAGGAAAAGGGTGAATTTCCATGGTCCGGCACCGGTCAGGTCCTGAGGTTGCCAGACTAGAGAGGTACAACCTGTAGATGGTGCTCTACAGAAGGAAAATTGGATCTCAGGCCACAAATGTTGGAAAAATGAAATGTGAAAAAAGCTGATCCTCCAGCAACCGTGGTGACGTCAGTTGAGGCTCCAATAGTTTGATGATGATCAGGTCGGCCCTGGGGTCCACAACCTTCCCAACCAGTGGGACCCATCCGAGAAGGCCCTGCTTCAATATTACATTGGTCCTTCTGTTAATGAGCGCCTCGGTTAACGAGTTACCTTCCATAAGATTCTTAACTTCGGTTAACGAGCAATCCCTCGATTAACGAGTTTCTTACGAGCCGACCTCAACATGTTTTCACTTGCATTTGGCGGTCCACCAGCTGTAGTATTAGTCTGCCAATACAGTAATCGGTTCTAGGGCTTATATTCCTTACCATTTTAGTAAATATCAAGAAGTTTATACTATTCAATAATTTTAAAAGTTTAATATTAAATTTTTTAGTCAATTTAACAATTATTGAACATAATTGTAGGTAAGGAAGCTAGTTTTATGCATGCCATCCAGCCTGTCAACACACCATACAGGTGCCAGTCTCTCTGTCTTTTCAGTGGAGGTAACATTTTGCTTGAGACTCTCTTCAACTAAATGCTTTTTTTCTGTGTTTGCAAGCAAATTATTGGTCATTTTGAAATTTAGTTTACATATTGACAATATATAATGCAGTGCAGTGTTGATTTAAAGAAAATAATCTTGAATTACACCAAGTGAACTAAAATTTTATGGGTGAAATGGCACCAAGGGGTGACTTCTCTTCCACCCCAATGCCTTCTCTTCTTCTTTCTCCTCCAACCATCATTCTAATTCCCATCATCATCATCATCCAGGAGCCTTCTACATACACACCTCAAAGTAAGTGTACTTTTCTACCTTTTTTGTTGAATTTAGGCAATTTTCGGTGAGCTGGAACCAATTACCCAAAAAAACCATTGAAACAATGGTTTCGGTTAACGATTTTTTCTGTTAACGAGCAACCTTCTAGAACGGATTGTGCTCGTTAACCGAGGGACCACTGTATTGTCAACTGACAATCTGACATCATAAGCAGAATAAAAGAGTAGAAAGAATAGAACAGATCAAGAGTGAGTACAGTTATTTGTCTTGTGTTGTCAATAGTAAGAGAGACAATTGAGACCCTGCAATTGTGTGTAAATGAGGCAGAAAGTCAGATCAGCAACCTGGGACTTGGTCATGATTTTCGTGATGCTATATGGCAGCAGGGTCTACTATTAGACAACACAATATGCTTCCAATATCTTCCCAGGCGGTAGTATCTCCCTGTTTGGTAGCTGCCTACCTACTACTGTACCTGATAGCCAGAATTGAAATTTGCTCGGAAAATCATTACCAAAGCTAGATTTTTCCGGAAAATTCCGGCTTTGGGAATGATTTTCCGAGGGGCATATTTTCCGGAAATTCCAAGAAAATTTTTCCGTTACAGATACCCTGAAAATTAGTTAGTGTTGGATAGTAGACTTGGCTACAGACTCACACTGTGGTTGTATTGCAGGACTGTGGGCGGCAGGAAGTGTGCCCATCTTCCTTATCCTGTGTCTCCTGCTGGCTGCTGGTCTCTGTACTGAGGTCCTTGACGTACATGCTGCCTTGAAAGCATCCAGTAAGTGTTATGTAGTGCAGCACCACCCTGCAGCACAACCTTGCAGCACCACCCAGCAGCACCACACTCATCCTGCAGCACCACACTCATCCTGCAGCACCACACTCATCCTGCAGCACCACCCAGCAGCACCACACTCATCCTGCAGCACCACACTCATCCTGCAGCACCACACTCATCTGCAGCTTTCACACTCGGCCTGCAGCACCACACTCATCCTGCAGCACCACCCCTGCGGCACCACACTCGTCACTGCAGCACCACCTCATCCTGCCCTCAAGCAGCCACCACTCGTCACCTCGTCCTGCAGCCACTCATCACCTGCAGCACCACACTCCCTGCAGCACCACCCTGCAGCACCACCTCATCCTGCACTGCACTCATCCTGCACTGCTTGCATCTTCCTCACACTAACACACTCTTCCTGCTAACACACTCTTCCTGCACTAACACACTCTTCCTGCACTAACACAACACACTCTTCCCCTGTACTAACACACACTAACACCTCTTCCTGCACTAACACACCTCTTCCTGCCTAACACACTCTTCCTGTACTAACACACTCTTCCTGCACTAACACACTCTTCCTGCACTAACACACACTCTTCCTAACACACTCTTCCTGTGCTAACACACAACACACTCTTCCTGCACTAACACACTCTTCCTCACTAACACACTCTTCCTGCACTAACACACTCTTCCTGCATACTAAACACACTCTTCACTCTTCCTGCTAACACCTCTTCCTGCACTAACACTCTTCCTGCACTAACACACTCTTCCTGTTCTTACCTCTTCCTGCCTCTTACTCTTCCTGCACTAACACACTCTTCACACTAACACACTCTTCCTGTACTAACACTCTTCCTGCACTAACACACTCTTCCTGCACTAACACACTCTTCCCTGTACTAACACACTCTTCTGTGCTAACACCTTCCTGCTAACACACTCTTCCCTGCGCCTAACACCTACTAACACACTCTTCACTCTTCATATGCTAACACACTCTTCCTGCTAACACTGCTCTTCATATTGCTAACACTCTTCACTGCACTAACACATCTTCCTGCTAACACACTCTTCCTCTTCTTACACTCGCTTACACTCTTCCTGCACTAACACGCTAACACACTCTTCGCCGCTCTGCACTAAAACACTCTTCCTGCACTGCACTAACACTCTTCCTGTACTAACACACTCTTCCAACTGCTAACACACTCTTCCCTGCTAACACACTCTTTTCTATCTTCATATTGCTAACGCACTCTTCCATAATGCCTGCCTAACACACTCTTCCTGTGCTAATATTCACACTTTCAACCTCTTATATTTCATAATGCTAACTAAATACTTTAACGCACTCTTCACTTATTGCTAACACACTCTTCATATTTACCCTAACCGCACTCTTCGCCACACTCTTCCTGTACTAACACACTCTTCCTGTTAACACACTCTTCATAACACACTCTTCCTGTGCTAACACACTCTTCCTGTACTAACTCTTCCTGTACTAACACACTAACACTCTTCCTCACCTGCACACACTCTTCCTGTACTAACACACTATAACACACTCTTCCTGTACTAACACACTAACACACTCTTCCTGTACTAACACACTAACACACTCTTCTCTTACCTCTTCCTGTGCTAACACACTCTTCCTGTACTAACACTCTTCCTGCTAACTGTCTTCCTGTGCTAACACCTCTTCATATTACCCCTCTTCCTGCACTAACACCTCTTCCTGCACTAACACACTCTTCCCTTAGCCAATAACACACTTTTCACTAACACACTTTCCTCAGCTAACACCTCTTCCTGTGCCTAACACCTCTTCTGTACTAACACACTCTTCCTGCTAACACACTCTTCCTGTACCCCAACACACTCTTCCTGTTACTAACACATAACCATAATACTTCTTCCTGTACTAACACACTCTTCATATTCTAACACACTCTTCCTGCTAACACACTAACACACTCTTCCTGCACTAACACACCTCTTCCTGCACTAACACACTCTTCCTGCACTACACACTCTTCCTGCACTAACACACTCTTCCTGCACTAACACACTCTTCCTGTACTAACTTACTCTTCCTGCACACACTCTTCCTGCACTAACACACTCTTCCCTGCTACTCTTCCTGCTAACACACTCTTCCTGCACTAACTAACACACTCTTCCTGCTAACACCTAACACACTCTTCCTGCACTAACACACTCTTCCTGCTAACTAACACACTCTTCCTCTTTACCCCCTCTTCCTGCACTACACACTCTTCCTGTGCTAACACCTCTTCCCTGCACTCTTCCTAACACACTCTTCCTGTACTTCTAACACACTCTTCCTGTAACACACCTTCTTCTAACACACTTATCTTCCCCTGCACTAACACACTCTTCCTGTACTAACACCTCTTCCTCACTAACACCTCTTCCTGCACTAACACACTCTTCCTGCAACACACTCTTCACCAACCCCTTAACACACTCTTCCCTGCACCCTAAACACTCTTCCTGCACTCTTCCTGCACTAACACACTACTAACACACTCTTCCTGCACCTAACACACTCTTCCTGCTAACTCTTCACTGCACTAACACTCTTCTAACACATATTCCCTGCACTAACACATATTTCCTCTAACACCTCTTCCTGTTACTAACACACTCTTCAACACTTCACTCTTCTTTCTTCCTGCATCATTGTACTAACTCTTCCTGCACTAACTTACCTCTTCCTGCACTAACACACTCTTCCCTGCCTTCTCTTCCTGCACTAACCTCTTCCTGCACCTCTTCCTGCACTAACACCTCTTCCTGCACTATACCTCTTCCTGTACACTCTTCCTCTTCCTGCACTAACACCTCTTCCTGCTAACTAACACTCTTCCTCTTTTCACACTCTTCCTAACACCTCTTCCCCTGCCTCTTACCTCTTCAACACACACTCTTCCTGTACTAACACACTCTTCCTGTGCTAACTAACTTGCTCTTCTCTTCTTACACTCTTCCTGTACTAACTCTTCCTGCACCTAACACACTCTTCCCTGCACCAACACACTCTTCCTGCACTAACACACTCTTCCTGCTAACACACTAACACACTCTTCCTGCCTAACACACTCTTCCTGTACTAACCTCTTCCTGTAACACACTCTTCTAACACTAACACACTCTTCCTGTACTAACACACTCTTCCTGCTAACTAACACACTCTTCCTGCTAACACCTAACACACTCTTCCTGTACTAACACACTCTTCCTGTGCCTAACACACACTCTTCCTGTGTACTAACACACTCTTCCTGTACCTAACACACTCTTCCTGCACTAACACACTCTTCCTATTACTAACACCTTTCTTCCTGCATATCTTCACGCTATACACACTCTTCCTCAACACACTCTTTATATTACTTAGCTTACACTCTTCACTAACACTAACACACTCTTCCTGTACTAACACACTCTTCCTGCACTAACACACTCTTCCTGCACTAACACACTCATACCATATTGCTAACCCTCTTCCTGTGCTAACACACTTCATATTACTTAATCCACACTCTTCCTGTAACACACTCTTCCTGTACTAACACACTCTTCCTGTACTAACACTTTCTTCATATTGCTTAACCTGTACTACACTCTTCCTGTGCCTAACACACTCTTCCTGCTACTAACACACTCTTCCTGTACTAACTTACACTCTTCCTGTGCTAACACACTCTTCCTGTACAACACACTCTTCCTGCACTAAGCACTCTTCCATATTGCTAACACACTCTTCCTGTACTAACACTACACTCTTCACTGTACTAACACCGCTCTTCTGTACTAACACACTCTTCCCTGTGCTAACACACTCTTCATAACACTACTCTTCTGCACTAACACACTCTTCACCACACTCTTCATGTGCTAACACACTCTTCCTGTACTAACCTCTTCCCTTACACTCTTCCTGTACTAACAACACACTCTTCCTGTGCTAACACACTCTTCCTGTGCTAACACTCTTCCTGCTTACTCACACTCTTCCTGTACTAACACACTCTTCCTGCAACTAACACTCTTCCTTGCTACTCTCTTCCTGTGCTAACACACTCTTCCTGCTAACACACTCTTCCTATAACACACTCTTCCTGTGCTAACACACACACTCTTCCTGCACTAACACACTCTTCCTGCACTAACACCTCTTCTGCCTAACACACTCTTCCTGTACTAACACTCTTTATTACTAACACACTCTTCCTGTCTCACACTACCTCCCCACCCTGCCTAACACACTCTTCCTGTACTAACACACTCTTCCTGTATCAACACACTCTTCCTGCACCCACCCCACCTCTTCCTGCACTAACACACACTCTTCCTGCACTAACACACTCTTCCTGCACTAACACACTCTTCCTGTACTACCACACTCTTCCTGTACTCCACACACCTCTTCCTGTACTAACACACTCTTCTGTACTAACACACTCTTCCTGTACTAACACACTCTTCCTTATCACTAACACACTCTTCTGCCTAACACACTCTTCCTGCACAACACACTCTTCACCACCCTCTTATATTTCATATTACTAACACACACTCTTCCTGCCTCACCACACTTTTGCACAACACACACTGCCACTCACTACTATCACCACCCTGTCTCACACTACATCACCACCCTGCTCACATTACATCTGCCCTGCCTCACTACATCCCTACCCTGCCTCACACTACATCACCACCCTGCCTCACACCACACTATCACCACCCTGCCTCACACTACATCCTGCCTCACACTACATCACCACCACCACCTGCCTCACCCTACATCAACACCCTGCCTCCTCCTACACCACCACCTGCTTCACACTACATCACCACCCTGCCTCCTACATCATCCACTACATCACCACCTGCCTCCACACTACATCACCACCCTGCCTCACACTACTACATCATCGCCCTGCCTCACTACATCACCACCCATCACCACCCCACCTGCCTCACCTTTCACATCCACCCTTACCTGCTGCACTACATCACCACCCATAACCTCATGTACTATACATCATCGGCCCTGCTCACATCGCCACCCTGCCTCTTTTCACATCCTGCCCTGCACATCCACACTCACACTCACCACCCCTGCCTCCTCCCACCACCACCCCTGCCTCACTCACATCACCACCCTGCCTCACACTACACCACCCCTGCCTCACTACATCCACCACCCTGCCTCACACACACCTTTCATCCCACCCTGCCTCACTCACTGTCCTCACACTACATCATTGCCCTGCCTCACACTACATCACCACCCTGCCTCCTACATCACCACCCTGCCTCTGCATCACCACCTACCTCACACTACCTCACACATGTGCCTTACTGGTACATCACCCACCTGCACTTACTACCACCACCCTGCCTCACACTACATCACCACCCTGCCTCACACCACCTTGCCTCACCCTACAGTAGGTCAATTATAGTTTTCCCTTAAAGCTCGCAGTTTTAAAACTTGTGTCCTTTGGAAATTACAACTTACGGATTGCCATGGAAAATAAATAAAATATATCTTATGGTGTGGCAGGGATCAAAAGGAGTCAACACTATAGGACACTACAGAGCACTATATTTCCCAGGTCATAAGATGCACCATATGATTAGCAAGGTGTATTTTGGAGAAAAAAAAAATTGCAGATTAATTGCCTACTGTACTGGGAAAAACAAGTCACAAGCTATATGCTATTATGTTTCTCACTACCACAGCTCACTATCACTTATGGACCTACTATCAAACATTTGTTGGTATTATTAATAAAATATACCTAATTTAATACAAAATCATTTAATTATAAGTGTAGGTACCTACAATATAATCATTACAAATACTTATTGGTACCGGGCATGTTCACTAGGAACTGTCCAATACAGGGATTGTTTACATCCTGTGCACCAGATCAGCTGATGTTTCAGAGGTATTGTCTTTGCATTGTCACTACCACAACTAATTAACACTGTGTGGACCTAATGTCTACACAGTGTTATTTCATGTTTATGTTTACAGTATTTAAAATTTCACATTTATTATATTGTCTTATGCATACATAATGTTGTTATACATGTGTATATAGCTATTTATATACATATTTTACACACTGCTGGGACTGACATGAAAATCTTGTGGATTTTATATACAGTCTCTCCCCGACTTATGACGGGGTTAGGGATCCAAATCCAGGTCGTAAGTCGAAAATGCAAAAATAATACAGGTTGTACCTCTCTAGTCCGGCATTCTTTGGTCCGGAAACTCCTGTGGTCCAGAACGATTTTAGTTTGCCCAATAGGTAGATAGGCAGCTATTTTTATTTTTATTTTATTTTTTTACCTATCTGAATTATTATTATTATTATTATTGCAGGAATACAGTTAACCCTCACTTTACGCGGTTAATGTAACCCGGAGGGTACCGCGGAAAGCGAGAAACGCGTAAAGTGAATAACATAACATATGGGATTAATTGAAATGGAGTCCAGGCCGATCCCCAAACTCCACTTTTTGACGACACATAACTATGTTGTAGTAAAAATAACATCTTAATTTTATGATGGTACATGCACACAATTAATACTTTAGAGAAATACAGTCGCCAAGTTAATGTCCATTCAAATAATGGACATGACTCCCTCCCCCTCTCACACTACACTGCCGGCTCTTCCCTCTCTGAGAAATTTTGGGGGGAAAACCAGGTATAGTAATAAATAATACCTCAAACTAAAGTTAGGATAATATAATTGACATTGCTGGACTCCTTGTAAGACCAGGAATATTTTGAATATAAATGTCATATATTTTTCACAAAAGATAACATACTTACTCAGATTAAACATTTTATCTAAATATTTTATGTCTAATGCAAAATATATGATGTTTATATTCAAAATGATCACCAAATTGTAAGAATTCCAGCAATGTAAATTATATTCTGGTCGGGTAATTTGTATGAATTTTATGAGCTAAAACAAATATCTTCAGTTAATAAAAAAAAAAAAATATTCTTCACGACACTATCTGTCAATCAAAGTACCCCACCTTGCCTCCCCCCCTCTCTTCCAACCGCGCGGTCAGTCCCAACCCTCCCCCCCACCCCCCACCAATCCTCCCTTCAAGAGATGTTGGGTGAAAAATTTAGATTTTAACATTTTGTATTAAATAATACCTCAGATTAAAGTTAGGATAATATAATTGACATTGCTGGATTCCTTGTAAGACCAGGAATATTTTGAATATAAACGTCATATATTTTGCACAAAAGATAACATACTTACTCAGATTAAACATTTTATCTAAAAATTTTATGTCTAATGCAAAATATATGATGTTTATATTCAAAATGATCACCAAATTGTAAGAATTCCAGCAATGTAAATTATATTCTGGCCGGGTAATTTGTATGAATTTTATGAGCTAAAATAAAAATCTTCAGTTAATAAAAAAAAAATTCTTCACACGGTAACAGATGGTCGGTCGCCGGTCCCTCCCTCCCTCCCCCCCACCCCCCACCAACGTCCCTACTAGATAAATGTGTGGGAATACCAGACTGTTTACCTTTTTAGTAATAAATAATAAATCAGACTAAAGTTAGGATAATATAATTGACATTGCTGGATTCCTTGTAAGACCAGGAATATTTTGAATATAAATATCATATATTTTGCACAAAAGATAACATATTTACTCAAGAGTAAACATTATATCTAAAATTTGTATGTCTAATGCAAAATCTATGATGTTTATATTCAAAATGATCATCAAATTGTAAGAATTCCAGCAATGTAAATTATATTCTGGCCGGATAATTTGTATGAATTTTATGAGCTAAATTAAAAAAAATTATACTTCACCGTGTAAAGGGGTACACCCACCGCGGAATGTGAGCATCCTGGGTTCTGGCAGGGCACCGCGTAAACGTGGAAACGCGGAATGTGGGACCGCGTAAAGTGAGGGTTGACTGTATTACATTTTCGCCCCTCAGGCTCCAATGTGGGTCAGTGACCTGTGCCCGGGTGGGCTAATCCCCGTAAAAAAAAAAACAACAAAGCCGCAGGAAATTAAGGTTTGTTTGTATCCGGCAGTTCGACTCTCTTTCTCTGTTTGTCTTTACAGTACAGAGTACAACATTTAACCCTTCAATATATATGAACACTAAATAAGTGTTGCTTTCATATTCTTCTGTAGAGTAATGATGATATGTTTTTTACATGTGCTCACTTACATACGCGCAGTCTCACTTTTTTCTTTAACATTAATGGTTTGCTACTTTTATTGTTCTATTTATTAACATTAAATAACATTACTTAAAACAACCATATTAATTTTTTACATTCATTTTACTACAGCTACAACCAGGGTCTTACTTTCTTGTTTTATATGTAGAACCAATCAGTCACTGGTTTTGTAATCAATGAAAACAATGCTGTGTCATTTCCTCCTGTGTTTTAATATTCTACATATTATTAATGAATTGTATTGCTCATTTTGCACACCAACATTAATTCAATAAAAAAGACATTCAGTAATAAACAATAATGAATCTTTTGTACATAAGAGAAATGATGCTGTTTACACGATTGTGCACTTCGTCTGAACGTTGGCGGACCGTTCAAACCCGTCGAAATTTTAAATTATGTAGTGTTTTTTGTGTGTCCCAATAAAAAACTTTGAATTAAAAACTCGCGAAATTTGAGAAGCTACTGTACGACATTTAACTCTTCAATATGTCTTGAAAGAGACAACGAAGCAGTGAAAGTGGTGCTAACGTAAGCGCAAGTCACTATCTGTCCAGGAAAAGGGTGAATTTCCATGGTCCGGAAATTTCCATGGTCCGGCACCGGTCAGGTCCCGAGATTGCCGGACTAGAGAGGTACAACCTGTACATAGAAAATCTAAAATGGGTGTTTCTTTTCTTCTCAGTACCACAAAACTCTCACTTCTTAGCTTGCCAGCCATTTTAAAGGGAATTACAAACAAAAATTTTGTCAGTACACAGCGCAATCACTAACGTCGGGACTCGAAAATATGTAATTTGACAAAATTTTGGTACGGCTGAGGCGGTCGTATGTCCGGGTGGTCGTAAGTGGAGTAGGTCATAAGTCGAGAAGTAGCTTTGTGTATGTATATATATATATATATATATATATATATATATATATATATATATATATATATATATATATATATATATATTTATTAATGCATATTTGTTTACAACAGAAGGGGAGGAAGCAAGCCTCATACAGTCAGCCATGTTGGTGTGTGTGGGCAGCCAAGATCCACCTGAGCCAACACCCTCGTTGTCTGTGACGGTGAGCACTTTATTCCTTGTGTTGTGCAGTACAGAGTAGCTCACTAACTGTGTTCCCTGCTGGTCTCATCATCCACCTCTCTCACACACACACACTCACACACACACACACACACACACACACACACACACACACACACACACACGTGTAACCAGTATGATTTACATACTGTATAATTTAGAGTAAGTATTTAATAACTTACAACCATAACCATGGATGTATATTTAAGAACATTCATTATTCAATGAGCTGTAGGTTATAGAGCTGACTCACCGTCCTGGGAACACTAGACTCAGGAACACCAGACTCAGCAGCTGATGCACCATCCTGGGAACACTAGACTCAGGAACACAAGACTCGGCAGCTGACTCACCGTCCTGGGAACACTAGACTCAGGAACACCAGACTCAGCAGCTGATGCACCATCCTGGGAACACTAGACTCAGGAACACCAGACTCAGGAACACCAGACTCAGGAACACCAGACTCAGGAACACCAGACTCAGCAGCTGATGCACCATCCTGGGAACACCAGACTCAGCAGCTGACTCACCATTCTGGGAACACTAGACTCAGGAACACTAGACCCAGGAACACAAGACTCGGCAGCTGACTCACCATCCTGGGAACACTAGTGTCAGGAACACCACACTCAGGAACACTAGACTCGGGAACACCACACTCAGGAACACTAGACTCAGCAGCTGACGCACCATCCTGGGAAGACTAGACTGAGCAGCTGACGCACCATCCTGGGAACACCAGACTCGGGAACACTAGACTCAGCAGCTGACGCACCATCCTGGGAACACCAGATTCAGCAGCTGATGCACCATCCTGGGAACACCAGACTCGGGAACACCAGACTCAGCTGCTGACGCACCATCCTGGGGCACCAGATTCAGCAGCTGATGCACCGCTCCTGGGAACACCAGACTCAGGAACACTAGACTCCCAGCAGCTGGCGCACCATCCTGGGAACACCAGATTCAGCAGCTGATGCACCATCCTGCCAGGAACACCTGACTCAGCAGCTGGCCGCACCATCCTGGGGAACACCTGACTCCAGCAGCTTACGCGCCATCCTGGGAACGCGGGCGCGGCGGCAGCACCATCCTGAACACCTGACTCAGCAGCTTACGCGCCATCCTGGAACACCAGACTCATCAGCTGATGCTCCATTCTGGGAACACTAGACTCAGCGTGGCGCACCATCCTGGGGAGGAACACTAGACTCAGGAACACTAGACTCAGGAACGCTAGACTCAGCAGCTGGCGCGCCATCCTGGGAACACCAGATTCAGCAGCTGACGCACCATCCTAGAGACACTAGACTCGGCAGCTGGCGCACCATTCTGGGAACCTAGACTCAGCAGCTGGCCGCACCATCAGGAACAGACTCGGCAGCTGGCCGGCACCATCCCAGAACACCAGACTCCAGTGGCTGATGCACCATCCTGGGAACACTGCCAGACTCAGTGGCGGCGCACCATCACAGAACACCAGACTCAGCAGCTGGCAGCACCATCACAGGAACACCAGACTCGGTAGCTGACGGCACCATCCTGAGACACCAGACTCAGCAGCTGATGCTGCTGCATCTGGGAACACCAGACTCAGTAGCTGATGCACCATCCTGGGAACACTAGACTCAGTAGCTGGCCTTGCCATCCTGGGAACACCAGACTCAGCAGTGGCCGCACCATCCTGGGAACACCAGACTCAGTAGCTGATGCACCATCCTGGGAACACCAGACTCAGTAGCTGACGCACCATCCTGGGAACACCAGACTCAGTAGCTGATACACCATCCTGGGAACACCAGACTCAGTAGCTGATACACCATCCTGGGAACACCAGACTCAGTAGCTGACGCACCATCCTGGGAACACCAGACTCAGTAGCTGATACACCATCCTGGGAACACCAGACTCAGTAGCTGACGCACCATCCTGGGAACACCAGACTCGGTAGCTGACGCACCATCCTGGGAACACCAGACTCGGCAGCTGACGCCACACTGCCACGCTCACTTGACAATCCCACACCTACATAATAAACAAACACCAAAAATATTACTTATAGTATTAAATCTTTTCCATTGAACTTTCCATGTTCTTCACTTCACACGTCACTAGAAACCCATTTACACTCACCTTACAAGTCGTAAGCTGCAGCAAAGTCGGCTGCTTTCTCGTCACTCACTCAGAAAGACTGAGCGGGCGAGCGTGAATGTGTGAGTGAGCAGCCACGGTGGCGCCTCTGGTGAGCAAATATCGCATTTGTTTGCTATGGCGGTACATTTGAAATATTTCATAACCGATTTCCATTGCAAAATATAAAAAATTATCGCTGTACAGTACAGCTGCTCCCTGACTTACGACGGGGTTAGGGACCCAAATCCAGGTCGTAAGTCGGAAATGCAAAAAAATTATACCTATATAATCTAAAATGAAATACAGTACAGTGGTCCCTCGGTTAACGAACACAATTCGTTCCAGAAGGTTGTTCATTAACCAAAAATTTTGTTAACCGAAACCTTTGTTTCAATGGGATTTTGGGTAATTGGGTCCAGCTCACCGAAAATTACATACAAAGTTAAAAAAAATGCAATAAAGTAGACTTACTTTGAGGTGTGTATTTAGAAGGCTCCTGGTTGATGATGATGATGGAAATTAGAAGTGGGGGTGGAGGAGAAGGGAGAAGAGAAGGAATTGGTGTGGAAGAGAAATCATCCCATACCCCATGGTGCCATTTCACCCATAAAATTTTAAGTTCACTTGGTGTAATTCAAGATTATATTCTTTAAATCAACACTGCACTGGACTATATATTGTCAATATGTAAAATAAATTTCAGAATGACCAATAATTGTGCTGTAAAAATGTAAAAATACTCTGTGTTCAAGAGACCCACAAGCAAGATGTTTCCTCCACTGAACAGAGATACAAACTGAGGCCTTGGTGGGTGAGTCAAGCGGCTGATGGGCACACCAAAAACTTGTTCCCTGCACAGGTTGTACCTCTCTACTCCGGCTACCTCGGGACCTGACCGGTGCCGGACCATGGAAATTCACCCTTTTCCTGGATAGATAGTGACTTGTGCTTTTGCTTGGAAGCACTAGCACCACTTTCTCTGCATCATGGTCTCATTGAAGACATATTGAAGGGTTAAATGTCGTATAGTAGCTTCTCAAATTTTGCGAGTTTTTAATTCAACGTATTTTATTGGAACACACACACAAAAACAAATAAATAAAAATTTTGACGGCGGAAACTTGAATTTCGACGGGTTTGAACGGCCCGCCAACGTGCAGACGACGTGCATAATCGTGTAAGCAGCGTCATTTCTCTTATGTACAAAGGATTCATTATTGCTTATTACTGAATGTCTTTTTTATTGAATTAATGTTTATGTGTGCAAAATGAGCAATACAATTCATTAATAATACGTAGAATATTAAAACACACGAGGAAATGAGACAGCTTTGTTTTCGTTGATTACAAAACCAGTGACTGACTGGTTCTACATATAAAACTGAAGGAAATAAGACCTTGGTTGTAGCTGTAGTAAAATTTATATGGTTGTTTTAAGTAATGTTATTTAATGTTAATAAATGGAACAATAGAAGTAGCTGACGATAATGGTAAAGAAAAAGAGAGATCGCGTATGTAAGTGCGCACACGTGAAAACATATCTTCATAAAAATATGAAAGCAACACTTATTTACTGTTCATATATATTTTAATTAATGTTTCTGAATTTGTTTTTATTGAATTAATGTGTGTGTGTGTGCAAAATTAACAATACAATTTATTAATAATACGTGGAATATTAGAGGAGACGAGACGGCTGCCGGCATTGTTTATGTTAAAGCTTACAAAACCATTGACTGATTGGTTCTACATATAAAACTGAAGAAAATAAGACCCTCATTGTAGCTGTAGTAAAATTAATGTAAAAAAATTAATATGGTTGTTTGAAGTCCCTGTAATGTTATTTAATGCTAACCATTAATGGTAAAAAAAACAGTGAGACTGCACGTATGTAAGTGCGCACATGTGAAAACATATCGTCATTACTCTAAGTGCGCACATGTGAAAACATATCGTCATTACTCTACATAAGAATATGAAAGCACACTTATTTACTGCTCATATATATTGAAGGGTTAAATGTTGTACTCTGTATAGACAAGCAGAGAGAGAGAGCAGCCGAACTGCCGGATGTAAACAAACCTTAATTTCCTGCGGCTTTGTTGTTGTTGTTTTTTACGGGGATTAGCCCACCTGGGCAGAGGTCACTAACCCACATTGGGGCCTGGGGGCAAAAATTTAATACTCCTGTAATAATAATAATAATTCAGATAAGTAAAAAAAAAAAAAAACTACCTATTGGACAAACTAAAATCGTTCTGGACCACGAGAGTTTCCGGACCACAGAATGCTGGACTAGAGAGGTACAACCTGTACTGCAATTATGTTAAATATGTGTTAAAATGACTAAAAAATTTAATATTAAACTTGGAAATTATTGAATAGTACAACCTTCTTGATATTTACTCCAATTTTAACAAATGTAAGCCCTAGAACCGATTACTGTATTGGCGGACTAATCTTCCAGCTGGTGAGCAAGCCAAAGCACGTCAAAACATTTTCGTAAGAATTTCGTTAACCGAATTTTTGTTCGTTAACTGAATTGAATTATTCTAATGGAAGGTAATTCATAAACCGAAATTTCGTTAACCGAGGGACCACTGTACTGTAAAAATAGTCAATAATGAAGAATGGATACAATGTGACTGAGCACTTACCTTTAATGTAGTCAGCTGAATGCACATGGGGCCCCATAATTTTTCTATTTACAGGTATACATGGAGACTATATTAATTGGGTAAAGCAGAGGAGGAGACAGGGCTGGGTGGGTCATCAATGTCGCTTTCTTCAGACAGGTTTATGTACAGGGGAAACTAGCTGGTTGAAGGTATTGGATCATCTTGAGGGAGTGAAGAGGCAGCAGTGGTGGGGCGTGAGGAGACAGCAATGGGGGACTTCTTAAAATAGATGTCCAATTTAGACCACAGTTTGCTTTTTCTTTTCATTATAAATCTCCCTGTAGCAAGCAAGTGCATCTTGGATCATTCTGTCAACTTTGGCAAAACGCTCAACATTTTGATCCATTCCGTCAAACATTTGCATCCCCTTATTAATACAGTAGTAGCAAATGCCTCTGCCATTTGTTTCACTGAAAAATTTTTGGGGGTGCAGGTTCTTCTACATTTTGACTCTATTTTTCCTCTACATTTTTCTGTGCTTCCAGTTCGATAAGTTCCACATTACTTAGCTTTTCTGCTACTTTCAACCAACTGTCCAACATCTTCATTATCAATTTCTAACTGCAGCTGTTTACCCAACTCCACTATCTTGTTACTAATCTCAGAAATTGCTTCATCTTCATTAAATCCTCTGAAACTGTTCACACATCTTTCTCAGGACATTCTTCCATATTCCTTTCATGCACTGACCTGTAGCCTCATCCCATGCTGCAGCTATGTTCTTTGTACATTTCAAGATGTTGTAGTCCTTCCAAGACTCTGACCATTTTCTCACCTTCAGTAGCAGCAACAGCCTGAGCGAAGGTTGTACGTAAATACTGCTAGACCCCGACTTACAACGGGGTTAGGGACCCAAATCCAGGTCGTAAGTCCGACATAGATAAAAAAAAAAATTAAATAAAAAATCTACAATGAAATACAGTACAGTAAAAGTAATAAATAATAAGGAATGGTTACAGTGTGACTGAGCACTTACCTTTAATGTAGTCAGCTGAATGCACATGGGGCCCCCATAATTTTCTAATTATACATGGAGACTACATTAACTGGAAACGTTTTGGTATAGAAAATGCATGTCATATTTGAAAAAAAAAAAATGAAAAAAAAATGGTCACAACTGTGGTGGTCGTAAGTCCCGACGGTCGTAAGTCCAAGCAGTCGTTAGTCGGGGTCTAGCTATTAGCTTTAAAAGCTACAATAGCACCTTGATCCATGGGTTGGATGACAGAGGTAGTGTTAGGGGGAATGTAGACTACCTTAACATCAGTGTGCAGGTCGTCCAGGTGTGGTGGGTGTCCCAGAGCATTATCCAAAATTAACAAAATCTTGAATGCAATCCCTTGTTGCAGACAATACTCCTTGGCTCGTGGAGTGAAACAAGTCATGAACCAATCCTCAAACAGTACTAGGGTCATCCAGGCTTTCTTGTTACTTCTATCAAATACTGGCAGTGTGTGCTTGCTGACATGCTTAAAAGCCCTTGGGTTCTCTGAATGATAGATCATGAAGGGCTTTAGCTTGAAACCAGGAACATTCCCCCCCCCCCCAACAGAAATGTAATTCTGTCCTTGAATGCCTTGAATCCCAGCATTGTTTTCACCTCTTTGTGGATGTATGTCCGCTCAGGCATGCGCTTCCATAATAATCCAGTTTCATCCACATTGAATATTTGCTCGGGCAAATAATTTCCCTCCACGATGACACAATCTAGCTCCTCCTTAAAAGCTTCGGCAGCACCAACGTCAGCACTAGCTGTAGCGGTCCTTAAATCTGTTAAACCACCCATGACTTGCTGTGAAGGTTTGCTCGCACTCATCTCCTGCCTGCTCCTTCAGGCTTTCGAAAAGGCTTCTTGCCTTAGCCTGTTGGGTTAGAAGGCTTAAGGCATACACTCGTCTGTATCTGGTCTTCCATCCATATCACAAGTAATTTTTCCGTCTCATGAATGGGACCTTGTCTTTTCTTTGTTATTATAGTTCCCTTTATAGGTGCTGATCCTTTCACTACCTCACGAATACGTTCCTTGTCCTTCAAAATAGTAGATATGGGTCGAGTGCGAGAAGCCTAGGCCACGTGAAATGGTTGCTACAGTTTTTCCATTTTCATACTGCATTATTATCTTCATTTTCGTCTAAAAAGTAATTGATTGTCTCCTTTTCTTCTGAGCACCACCAACACTCTCACTTATACGCTTTAATCATTCTAAATTTTATTAGATACGAAAATAATGTCAGTACACAGCGCAATCAGTTACGGGATCAACGACAGCCAAACACCAACTAAGCACTCTACGGTGTGGGTGCTGTACACCACGAGGCGACCCAGCCCACGCGACGCTCTCGTACGGGACGGAAACGTTTCGGTCTAGAAAATACGCACGTCATTTGAAAAAAATTTTGGTACCGACTGCGGCGGTCGTATGTGTGAGTGGTCGTACCGACCGAGGTAGGTCGTAAGTGCGGGTGGTCGTAGGTCGAGTAGGTCGTAAATCGAGGATTAGCCGTATAGGAAAACGTCGATAATTTTGGTAGCCGCAATACAGTATTACCCCGCCTAACGCGGTTTCACTTAACGCGTTTTTTCATATACGCGGTGCCTCGCCAGAGCTGAACTTTCACTTAACACGGATTTTTTCCACATATACGCGGTGAGTGTCCGGCTCCAGACGCTATTTTTAGATTTGCCCCACCCGCCACCCTGCCTGACTGCCTGTTTTAGCTCATAAAATTCATACAAATTGCCCGGTCAGAATATAATTTACATTGCTGGAATTCTTATAATTTGGTGATCATTTTGAATATAAACATCATATATTTTGCATTAGACATACAAATTTTAGACAAAAATTTTTCTCAGAGTAACTATGTTATCTTTTGTGCAAAATATATGACATTTATATTCAAAATATTCCTGGTCTTACAAGGAATCCAGCAATGTCAATTATATTATCCTAACTTTAGTTTGAGGTATTATTTATTACAAAAAAGGTAAATATTCTGGTGTTCCCACACATCTGGTGGGACGGTTGGTGGGGGGTGGGGGGGAGGGAGGGACCGACCGACTATCTGTTACCCTGTGAAAATATTTTTTTTGTTTTATTAACTGAAGATATTTGTTTTAGCTCATAAAATTCATACAAATTACCCGGTCTGAATATAATTTACATTGCTGGAATTCTTATAATTTGATGATCATTTTGAATATAAACATCATATATTTTGCATTAGACATACAAATTTTAGATAAAAATTTTTCTCAGAGTAACTAAGTTATCTTTTGTGCAAAATATATGACATTTATATTCAAAATATTCCTGGTCTTACAAGGAATCCAGCAATGTCAATTATATTATCCTAACTTTAATCTGAGGTATTATTTAATACTAAATGTTAAAAACCCTGGAAGGGAGGATTGGTGGGGGGTGGGGGGGAGGGTTGGGACTGACCGCGCGGTTGGAAGAGGGGGGGAGGCAAGGTGGGGTACTTTGATTGACAGATAGTGTCGTGAAGATTATTTTTTTTTTTATTAACTGAAGATATTTGTTTTAGCTCATAAAATTCAAACAAATTACCCGGTCAGAATATAATTTACATTGCTGGAATTCTTATAATTTGGTGATCATTTTGAATATAAACATCATATATTTTGCATTAAACATACAAATTTTAGATAAAAAAATTTTTCTAGGTAACTATGTTATCTTTTGTGCAAAATATATGACATTTATATTCAAAATATTCCTGGTCTTACAAGGAATCCAGCAATGTCAATTGTATTATCCTAACTTTAGTTTGAGGTATTATTTATTAAAATTTAGTGGTTTTCCTCAAAATTTCTTTTTGGGGTCAGTTTCATTGAATTACAGTCAGGTCTCACTTAACGCGGTCAATTGAACCCAGAGGGTCCTGCGTTAAGTGAAATCCGCGTTAAGTGAACAACAGAACATATGGGATTAATTCCAATAGAAACCGGCCCGACCCCCAAACTCCACTTTTTGAAGGCACATACCTATGTTGTAGTAAAAATAACATCTTAATTTTATGATGGTACATGCACACAATTAATACTTAAGAGAAATAGAGAAATACAGTCGCCAAGTTAATGTCCATTCAAATAATGGACTCGACTCCCTCCCTCTCACACTACACAGCCGGCTAACAGATGGTCGGTCGGTCCCTCCCTCCCCCCCCCACCCCCCACCAACCGTCCCAAGGAGATGTGTGGGATAACCTCAAACTAAAGTTAGGAAAATATAATTGACATTGCTGGATTCCTTGTAAGACCAGGAATATTTTGAATATAAATGTCATATATTTTGCACAAAAGATAACATAGTTACCTAGAGAAAAATTTTATCTAAAATTTGTATGTTTAATGCAAAATATATGATGTTTATATTCAAAATGATCACCAAATTATAAGAATTCCAGCAATGTAAATTATATTCTGACCGGGTAATTTGTATGAATTTTATGAGCTAAAACAAATATCTTCAGTTAATAAAAAAAAAAATAATCTTCAGGACACTATCTGTCAATCAAAGTACCCCACCTTGCCTCCCCCCCTCTTCCAACCGCGCGGTCAGTCCCAACCCTCCCCCCCACCCCCCACCAATCCTCCCTTCAAGAGTTTTTAACATTTAGTATTAAATAATACCTCAGATTAAAGTTAGGATAATATAATTGACATTGCTGGATTCCTTGTAAGACCAGGAATATTTTGAATATAAATGTCATATATTTTGCACAAAAGATAACATAGTTACTCTGAGAAAAATTTTTATCTAAAATTTGTATGTCTAATGCAAAATATATGATGTTTATATTCAAAATGATCATCAAATTATAAGAATTCCAGCAATGTAAATTATATTCAGACCGGGTAATTTGTATGAATTTTATGAGCTAAAACAAATATCTTCAGTTAATAAAACAAAAAAAATATTTTCACAGGGTAACAGATAGTCGGTCGGTCCCTCCCTCCCCCCCACCCCCCACCAACCGTCCCACCAGATGTGTGGGAACACCAGAATATTTACCTTTTTTGTAATAAATAATACCTCAAACTAAAGTTAGGATAATATAATTGACATTGCTGGATTCCTTGTAAGACCAGGAATATTTTGAATATAAATGTCATATATTTTGCACAAAAGATAACATAGTTACTCTGAGAAAAATTTTTGTCTAAAATTTGTATGTCTAATGCAAAATATATGATGTTTATATTCAAAATGATCACCAAATTATAAGAATTCCAGCAATGTAAATTATATTCTGACCGGGCAATTTGTATGAATTTTATGAGCTAAAACAGGCAGTCAGGCAGGGTGGCGGGTGGGGCAAATCTAAAAATAGCGTCTGGAGCCGGACACTCACCGCGTATATGTGGAAAAAATCCGTGTTAAGTGAAAGTTCAGCTCTGGCGAGGCACCGCGTATATGATAAAACGCGTTAAGTGAAACCGCGTTAGGCGGGGTAAAACTGTAATCCCATATGTTCTGTTGTTCACTTAACGCGGATTTCACTTAACACGGGACCCTCTGGGTTCTATTAACCGTGTTAAGTGGGGTACAACTGTACTTAAAAAAGTTACATAAAGTCGCGATATATCACGACCCTACCGTAATATTAAAATTTCTTCCTCGTCGTCTTCCTCGGCACATTTTACCAACTGTTCCAATGATCTACTGTCAGTTTCTCTCTGTGCCCATCAGTCAGTTTTCCATGTTTTCTGTGACCTTGTCCACATACCCTAGACCACTCGAGTGATATGCAACACTCACAATGTCATTGATATCCTTTTATTTGGACGGTAATCCTTGGAAGTGTTAACACACACAGGCCACAGGGTTTGCCAACAAACATTCACTGTGTCTTATTTGGGCTCTTTCAATGTTTCATTGATGTTGGTGATGCAGTTTGCAATCTTGCACTCCTTCCAGCACTTGCTAACATCAAGGTCATGGTCTGCAGTTTCCACAATGTTGACAATATGGCCGGATTTGTTTTCAGGTATGTGCAGTGCTCTGAGGAAAAGATGCAATGATAAGGTAATATTGTGCCCTGGGCTGAGACAGAGGCCACCTTACACGCTGTAGAGGAAGTCGGTGTATTTATTGATATAGGAAGTGCCTGTGTGTGCTTACAGCAGCAGGTTACATGTTGAAGGGGAGAGGCAGTTTTAGTGGAAGAGTTACACTCGGCCTCACAAGAAACTGAGAGTGAGAAAGTGTTTAACATTAATAACCTTTTATGCATAAAATTTTAACAGGATTTTCAAGGGTGGCAGTAAGACCCCTCTAAGTTGGATGGCCTTGAGCCCCATACTGTGTATGATACAGTAGTCCAATTTAGGGAGGTCTTTATTTTTTTTTTTTTTTTTACGGGATTAGCCCACCAGGGCACAGGTCAATGACCCATATCAGGGCCTGGGGGTGAAGATGAAATAATAATAATAATAATAATGATAATAATAATAATAATAATAATAATAATAATAATAATAATAATAATAATTAATAAAAAATTGAAAAAAATGTTAAATAAAAATACAGTATATGGTCTCGATTTATGTGGTCAATTGAACCCGTGGACGTCCGCGTAAACCGAGAAACGCGTAAACTAAATAACAGAACATATGGGATTAATTGAAATAGAGACTGGGCCGACCCCCAAAACTCCACTTTTTCCGACAATACGTACCTTGTAGTAAAAATAACATCTTAATTTTATGATGGTATGCACACACAATTAATATTTAAGAGAAATACAGTTGCCGGTTAATGTCCGTTCAAATAATGGACTCAACTCTTCCCACGCTCGCTGGCTCCCTCCCTCCCAGAAAAATGTTTGGGGAAGAGGACTGGGCTTTTAGGTTAATAATAAATAATACCTCAGACTATATTTAGGAGAATATAATTTACATTGCTGGATTCCTTGCAAGACAGCAAATAATTTGAATATAAACGTCATATATTTTGCACAAAAGATAAAATTTTTGCTCTCTCTAAAAAAATTCTTAAATTAGATATAAAATTTGTATGTCTAATGCAAATTTTAGCTTGTTTATATTCAAATTAATCACTATCTTATATAAATTCCAGCAATGTAAATTGTATTCTGGCCAGGTAATTTATATGAATTTTATGAGCTAAAAACAAATATCTCAAGTAAATAAACTTCACCAGACACAATACGTGTTATTAATGAATTATATTGTTCATTTTGCACACAAACATTAATTCAATCAAAAAGACATTCAGTAATAAACAATAATGAATCTTTTGTACATAGAGAAATGACGCTGTTTACACAATTGTGCACGTCTGAACGTTGGTGGGCCGCTCAAACCCATCAAAATTTTAAATTGTGCAGTGGGTTTTTTTTGTGTCCAAATAAAAAACGTCGAATTAAAAACTCACGAAATTTGAGAACCTACTGTACAACATTTAACCCTTCAAATGTCTTCAAAGAGACCACGAAGCAGTGAAATTGGTGTGAGTGCTTCCAAGTGTATGCACAAGTCACTATCTATCCAGGAAAAGGGTGAATTTCCATGGTCCGGCACCAGTCAGGTCCTGAGGTTACCAGACTAGAGAGGTACAACCTGTACTAATAATATTAAAGGACCATAAAAAAAAATTCAATACGTAGTAATAAATGATATATGCACAGGAAGTTCTCGCTTAACGTCGTCCCGTTTAACTTTGTTTCAGTACTACGTCGCTAAACTTTAGAGACCAAAAATTTGTTTAACGTCCCGGTGATCCAATACTACGTCGTTTTGTGTCGTCACGGACTACATTTTACTGTGCATCACCCGCTCTCGTCTGGCAGCGCTACGCTCTCCTGGCTTGGCGCAGAGTCTCAGTGACTCACCCTCCTCCTCCACTCCCACCTTACTCCCCGCCATCCGCCTCCTCTGCTTCACTACCCATCACACACTCGCTCTACCACCTCCGCCCATCACTGAGTACCAATACAAACTTAGTACGTAGTTGTATATGTGTGCATTATTTTCTATAGAAATGGCAATATTTTTCTGTGTATGCAATGTATTTCATGGGGCAAAGGGAGGCTCAGGAACGGAACTTCCGTATTTCATCTATTTCTTATAGGGAAAATTGATCCACTTAACGTTGTTTCGTATAACGTCACATTTTTAGGAATGTAGCCCCGACGTTAATGGAGGACTTACTGTATGTTGTGTTGCCAAAGTAAAAAAAAAAATTGAGACCTTGCAATTGTGTGTAAATGAGGCAGAAAGTCAGATCAGCAACCTGGGACTTGGTCACAATTTTAATGATGCCATATGGCAGCAGGGTCTTCCATTAGACAACACATTATGCTTCCAATATCTTCCCAGGGTGTAGTACCGCCTTGTTTGGTAGCTGCCTACTACCTGTACAAGGATCTATTGAGTAATGAACCTATTATAGTACAGTGTTTTGAAGTAGGTATTTTATGATGAAGTAAGTTGTGAGTTAGAGATACTGTATGAGTAACATGCTTCACCATCACTACTGTATACTGTAGTGTACCAGTCTTCCCAGTGTTTCTTAGATCACACTGTATTAGCCTCCTTCACCACCTCATCATCCTAAATACAGTGTCCTCAGAGTAGACCATAGTTGCTTCGGGCCAAATCTGGGCTGTAGGGAGGGTGGGTGAGTTATTAAAAAATAACAGTCATGATTAGACATGTGTGCAACATGGGGTTAGTGGACTGACTGGTACATTGTTGTGGAAGAGGAGCATTCTTTGTTGTTTCTTCCAGATAATAATGTGTAGTTCTTACTTTAGGTTAACACTGATAGTAAGTCACTGGTGATCTTTGTCTTATGTGGCAGGTAGTGAGTAGGTCAACAGAATCCCTTTAGCAACCTGATAGAAGGTTGACTTTTGAACTACTGGTCTCATCTCCCATTACCAGACAGGATAAAAAGTTGGCTGGATGGGCTACATACTGTATAGCTGAAGAAGCTGGTGACTTATATTCTCTGGTGTTGATCCTGAGTGTTGACGTCAGGGAACCCATTTTGCAGAGACATTAAACATTCCCAAATATTCCTGGATGATGGTCATGATTTTCCTGTGTGAAATTCTTACCATCGTGCTTATATCATTGACTTTGGTACACATCATACTCGAGCTCACAGCCCGGGATGCAGTTGCCTCAGTGTTGATTTCTGAAGGCTGTCTTGATTGGGGGTCCTCCTCAATTCTTTGGTCCACCTTGCTGAGGCACATCCACTGTTCACTATCTGTTGCTGTGTAACTTTCTTTAATTGGGAATTTTATGCCACTCCTTTTAGCCAAAATCTATAATAGTCTCAGACATCATACTTATAACTTTCACTCAAACAATAACTGTATAAAATTAACAGAAGCAAATTCCTAATCATTCAACTTTATATTACCAGAAAATTAGTTTATTAAATTATCCCTGAGTAGCAGAACCTTTTGAGATTCCTTCATATACGTAATGATGAATTCCATGACAATAGAGTGGTGTGTCACCTTGTATCTACAGTCTCATTTATCATAAACACGTTACTTGGGACAGGAACTAGCATGTTAGGTCATTTATTGTGTAGCTTAGGTAATTACAACTACAGACAGACCCCGACTTACGACTGCTACGACTTACGACCGTCGGGACTTAAGACTGCCGCAGATTTTTTATTAAATTTTTTTTTTTTTTTTTTTTTTTTTTTTTTTTTTTTTTTTTTTTTTTTTTTTCAAATGACACACGCATTTTCTATACCGAAACGTTTCCAGTTAATGTAGTCTCCATGTATAATTAGAAAATTATGGGGGCCCCATGTGCATTCAGCTGACTACATTAAAGGTAAGTGCTGTCACACTGTAACCATTCCTTATTATTTATTACTTTCACTGTACTATCCATTTATTATTCATTACTTTTACTGTACTGTATTTCATTGTAGATTATTTATTTTTCTATGTCGGACTTACGACCATGTCGGACTTACGACCTGGATTTGGGTCCCTAACCCCGTCGTAAGTCGGGGTCTATCTGTAGTTTATCTGAAGCAGTGTAAACAATTAGTGACTTATTTTTTCTGTTTAGGAGAAAGCTGTTGTTGAGGAGAAAAGCGCTTCATTGACACCTGTAGCAGAGGAAGAAACAGTCGAGGATGTAGGGGAACACTCCTCAAACAGTCAACTGTCAACCATACCAGAAGGGTCTCCAACTTCTTCCTCGGTAGAACAAGATGCTGTAAGTTTAAATGCTGATACAGTGATTAGTCAGGATAAAGACGACAAACAAAATGCCTCGGACTCCAGTGGGACGACGCAGGAGGGAGTGGGGAAAGAGGAGCCAACGCCAACAATCAACGCCCCACAACAAGAGGGAGACAAGCAGCAGGTGTCTGCAGTAAGTCATGTTCCACTGTCATGCCCCAGCAGCTGTCCCCATCTGAAACCCAACCCCAGAGTAGACCAGCTTGTACAGCAACACACGCCCCTTGTAAACAAACACCACCGTAAGGCCCGTTGCACCCCGTACCTCACTCCAGAGCTCCAGCATCTCGGTGTTGGATATATTAGCTTGTCAGTACCCAGAAGACTGGCACTACACTCATCTAGTAGTGAGAGTGCGAGGTTGAGGCATGTGACGGGCAGCGGAGGTGTTGGTCGGGGAGAGGAAGGCAGGCAGAGTGGCCGTGCCTCCTATGTGTGGTACCCCGCTAGAGAGTCTTGTTATTGGTCTCACTCGCTCAATAACACGCCAGAAAAGGTAAGGTATTGTCCCCAGTCAGATGGTAGTTTGCATCCATTCCTCGATGGATCTTCTCTCACTGTTGAGTATTCATCCCTCTTTTCTACTACAGTACAGCAAAACTAGTGAGTAATTTTCTTATGATGCTTTATTATTTCAAACACATAAGATTTAATATACTGTATAGTGAATGATTTGTTGTTGAAGCAGCTTTGAACTTTGGATGTATCAATCATTTATGCAAGTCTTTAGTGCTTCTAGTTTCTTTTTTCATATTTCATCACTTGAAAGTCTGGCTATAGTTGGCTTCCTTTTCCGCCAAACTGGGAATACACTTAAAATATTAGTTGTCGTACTATATTTGCACTCAGACTGTTGAATCCTTTAATGGCTACATTCATGTGTAGTTGTGTACCAACCGAGTCCAGACTACACCTCAATCATTCTTCTTCCGGTCAGATGATATAGATCCATCATCTTTACTATCTTATCAAGTAATTTGAGCACAACAGATGCACACAACACAAGAGAAGCTCTTCATCTCACCTCACCTCCCTGATGCCTTCATTATATTTGTGTGAGATTGTAGTCAGCAGTGAGTACAGTAGATTTCTTATTACACTTTTTTGTTGCTTATTACAATGTGAAGGACTGTCATTGTCATCATTGTTTTATGGCCATTTTCTACAGTTGTCTGGGTTCGCCACTGTTACCTGATGGTAGCTCTCCATGCTGCACAGGCTATTGTAAACTCTCTTTTGAGGATCCTAACTCTTAATGGTTTTCTTACAGCCTCTGCTCATGTCATTTTTGGCCTACTCCTTGCTCTCTTCCTTCCACATTCAGGCTTATGCACCTCTTGACCTTATGGGCTCATCAATTATCTCCATTTGTCCAAACCATCTCAGCCTGCCTCTATGTAGGAATTCACTAATACAGTACCGTACTGTACTCTCAATGCCCAGTCACCCTCTTAGCTCTGAATAGGGCCTTCTGTCCTTCAGTGTCACATTACACATCCATCTCACCATTGTCATTTCAGCTCACTCAAGTCTACTCATGTGATCCTCTTTAACTGTCCATGTTTCACTGCCATACAACATCACACTTCTCACACCAGCCATATACAGTATACTGTACCTGCATATTCTTCCTTTCACTCGGATGAAATGTCCACTTGTCAATAAAGGCAGCAGCTCCCTAAAATTCCTGCAGCAATTTCTGACTCTTACAACTGAGCTGGCTTCAGCACCCCCACCAACAGTGATCATGTCACCCAGGTAACAGAACTCATTGACACAGTCCAGGGACATATCCACAATGTTGAGTTTCTCTAGTTAACTGCACATACACAACACATAAAGTCAGCAACATCCTGCACTCTGCCATCTACTCCGTTACACGTCTTGTGTACCAGCCTTTCACACTCATTGCATGTTTTTGTGTTGTTGTCAACACCTTCATTACAGACAGCACGTGGACATTTTCCACTGATCAATACTATTGTTGTAAAAGTTGAAGCCTTCTGAATACAGGTATAAAATTTTAATTAGTTTAGTACCTTGTGTTTGGTTGTCCACAAAACCCAACTTTCTAGCTCTTTTACTGTATTTGTAAACAAAGAAGAAAAATTCCCACTTAACACGTCAAGTCATTAAAATGTTTGTGAAATATTGTTGATGAAGATAAAAGAGGCAGAGGTGACACCCTGAACATTGAAGTGTTGGTGACAGAGTGATTTGGCCATAAAGAGTCATCTACAAACGAAAATTTTGTTAGTACACAGCGCGATCACTAACGTAGGGACTTGAAAATACGTAATTTGAAGAAAAAAATTTGTACGACTGCGGCGGTCGTATATCTGGGTCGTTGTATGTCGAATAGGTCATAAGTCGAGGAGTACCTGTAGTGGGTGGGCAGGGACCACTGCTCGATATACGTGCAACTTTGTGGATAATTTCAGCTCCCTACAACTGAAGACACGATTTCAGAGTCTGCCCACGGTGTGAGATGCACATCTGATCCGATGCTGAATTTCTTCATCATGTCTGCGGTGGTGGACTGGTGGGAGCCGAGATACCGAAAGTGGGTAACATTAGAGATGGTAGTACAGTACTGTTAAACTGGGTGGATGGTGGAGGTGTGTGTGAACCAGGGGCAGGTTGAAAGAGAATCTGAGTCTTACGTACATTCACCTCAAGGCCGAAGTGTGCATACTTATCCACATCGGTGTTTCGGTTTAGCAATGAATGGTAGTGCTCTTTCCAGCACTGAAGGAGGCCTTCATTGTCTTTAATTATGAGGCTACCTTCAGATGAGCGGAGGGGGGACTGCACCACGAGTGACTGGCCCATAAAATGTTTTAGTGGAAATAAAAAATTCGCACATCTTGTGCTGATCTGCAAGTTTTTGTGTTTCACATGCTTTATTTTTAAGCCAGTCGTTCTTTAGATTGCGAAGTTCCTGTTGGCCTGCTGCTTTCTTCTTGCGGAAGGTATCAGCTTTGGTCTGAGTCTGAGGGTTGTTCTGCCAGTCAGTAAATGCAGCACGTTTATCATCGATGAGTACCTTGATTGCTGGGTTATTTCATCAAACCAGTCCTGGCATAATCTTTTGATCTGGCCAAGGGTCTTTCTGCAGATTTTTGTTATAACAGTATTAAGAGTATCCCATTCGGCACTGGGATTCACGTTGTCTGCAGTTGGTTTGTTTATAAGCCCCTGTTGGAGCTGCTCTCAGAAAGCATGTGCTATCGCTGGATCCTCCAGACGCTTAGTGTTAAAACCTCTTCAGGAGGCTTGCTGCCTTCTCCATTTTGGGGCGACATGAAGTGAGAGCTTGGATCTTACAAGTTGATGATTGGTGTCGCGGTGATCTGAGCCACGCATGGCATGGGTGATGAGGACATCTCGGCGATCTCTTTCTCTGACAATGATGTAGCCAATCAGATACCAGTGTTTGGATCGTGGGTGTTGCTACGATCCCTTGAACTTGTCGGCCTGCCTAAATAAGGTATTTGTGATAGTGAGGCTGTGAGCAGCACACTTGCTGAGGAGGAGTAGGTCATTGGGATTACACTTGCGTAGTCCATTTCTCCCTATGGTTCCCTGCCAAATGTTAGCATCTCTGCCAACTCTGGCATTGAAGTCGCCAAGGAGCACAACCTTGTCTTCTCTCGGGATAGAGGTTAGCACTCTGTCGAGGTCGGCATAAAAGGTCTCCTTGATGTCATCTTCTGCATCCAGTGTTGGGGGTATGCACTGATGAAAACGGCATGACGTGAGTGATTCAGTGGGACTCAAAGCGCCATGAGGCGCTCGTTTATCCCAATAGGCATTTCAGTTAGCCTGTGTAGGATGCATTGGTGGATGGCAAAGCCAACTCCATAAATGTGGTTTCTCTCCACAGCAGGCTTACCCTTCCAGAAGAAGGTATAGCCAGACCCCTGTTCTGTGAGTCTACCCTCATCTGGGAGCCGGGACTCACTAATTGCTGCTCTGTCGATGTTATACCTAGCCAGCTCTTTTGCCACAAGGGCAGTTCTTCTTTCAGGATGCTCATTTGTGCCAGTATCCAGAAGGGTCCTGACACTACATGCAGTGACCATAAGAGGTTGTATGGTTTGTTTTTGTTTGGATCTGTTTATTTTGATTGTGTTTTCGACCGCATAAGGATGACCTTAGTGGGTGCGATTGCCCAGTCAGGTTGGGTTTTTAGGCAGGCTATGTTTAGGGCACCTTTTTTTGCCCCCTCCCCTTATGGGGTGAGCAGAGTGTCTCCTTGTAAGGGCTGCTCAGTCGCACAGACAGGACCATGCTGCCTAGATCCCAGTGCATAAACGACCATCTTATCTGTACCGCCCATGTGCAAAGTTGTGACTAGAGACTCCCGGCAGTCATTTCTGCCTGTCCCTGTCGCCACTCGTTCATTGCCATAGACGTTTTGGGGGTATAGAAGTTTGATGATGATGAGAGGTATGATAAGCTGGGTGATGGCTGTGTGTGTGTTGATTTATGTGGTGAGGCAAGAGCACAGGCTGCAACCACACATCTTGGCTCTCCCTTATCCTGATCCAGTGGTGCAAGTGTTGCAACAACTGGGGAGAGGGAGAGTTGGAATGGACTGCCGATAGCCCAGTTTGTTGGGTTTTGCCTTAGTAGCCCGTCCTTCAGGCATTGCCTTCGTCCGCCGGTGTATTCGTTGGGTTCCCATGGTGGTCACCTGTTCCGCCTATATCACCGTTGGGGTCTTGTTGGAGCTCTGTAAGCATGTCTACCTGATGCGGGGCTCCACCACAGATTTTTCGTTCAGGGTTTACTCCCAAAGCCTTATACTGTGCCTACCATGATTAATTCGCAAGGCAGCGGGCGGTGGTTGGTAGGCGCCAGGACGTGTCCACATGCCAGTGAGCCTGTGTGCCATCCATCTGGGGCCCACTGCTACTCCGAGATCCCCTGCTGATCTAGCCTGGGCGTACGAGGCACCTAGTTACCGTGTGTTGCCACAAGGAGGCACAGCAGGAGTCTTGATTGTGACGAGGCTGTGTACTGACAGGGGGGACTTATGCAAGTTGCTTCCCTGTTCGCCATGAGGGCTAGCCAGCGGTGGCAGCTGAAAGAGAGAGGGAGGAAGACGTGCTTGCTCTTTAACACTAACATAATGCTGCCACACTAGATGCATTTCACCACCCTCTGTAGTGTGTGTGCACACACACACACACACATACACACACATGGGAATTAGCCGTTTGGGGTGGGGGGGGGATGTCGTGGTCACTTTCACCCCCAATAGACCATTTTCCCTCTGGCTGGGAGGAGGGGAGGTGGGGAGATTAACACGTAAACGGATTATGAAAGGCAGAGAGGTTTTTATTTTTTTGCTTATAAAATGTCTCCGACTTGACTTGAGAATATAATTTACATTGCTGAAATTCTTGCAAGATAGCGATTAATTTGAGTATAAACATCCTTTATTTTGCACCGTACATAATAATTTGGGTAATTAACTAAGTACATTTGATTACTTTTACTTAATTTTACTTCTACCTCTTCACCACTGATTGGCTAATTAGCCACTTGGGGGATCAGTTTCGTTTCTGTTACGCACTGTTGGCAATTACAGGTTGTGATAATTTACGTGGTTGCAGTTTCAAAGCTTTGTGACATCACTAATGTATAATGAGTCTCCATATGCCCTGGTTTATTCAATGATCAGTTGTCTAAGTGTAAAAGTTGAGCCATCATGTATCAATTAATGTGAAAATATATAAATTATAATGTAAAATGTTATAAGCCAATGGTTTAGTAGTGCTGTTAATGTGTGTAAGAGTCTTGGCATGTCACCTCACCTCCTGACTCCTGAACAAACTCTTCATCTACTTCTAGAAATCCTACAATGTGCTCGGCAAGCACGTACGCACGCACGCACGCACACACACACACACACACACACACACACAGAGTGAGGGTCTTGTTATGTGACTGCATGGAGGTGAATTAAAAGATCAGCTGTTGAGGAGGTTATCGCTCGGCATCACTGGTACATGTTACCACTCCTTTCCACTCCATCTCTCTAATTACTCACACCTTTCAGCTTTCTCACTCCATATTTTAAAATGTTATGTAACGTAATGTTCAAGAGATACAACTTTGCTCATTTATACTTATACTTATCACAATCTCTCTAAAAATACTTTAGGTTTTGTGTTTGTTCAAGACATCTTCAGGTCATGAGACCCACTAATCCCCCCACCCAAGAAAGGGTGACGTGACATTCCATCAGAAGGTCAGTAATGAGACCACTAATCCTCCACCCTACCTCCACCTGACATTGAATCAGGTCTCCCCCCCCCCCCAAAAAAAAATACTTAAACATTCATCTTTATTCAAGACATTTTCAGAAAATTCTCTCGATTTTCAACCTCGGAAATTTTTGGAAAATTCTGGCTTTGGAAATGATTTTCCGAGCAAATTTAAATTCCAGCTATCGGAGATTTGCAGGTTTGAGGGGTTCCGGCTAATGGAGATATTATAATACAGTTAACCCTCACTTTACGCGGTTAATGTAACCCGCAGGGTCCCGCGTAAAGTGAGAAACGCGTAAAGTGAATAACATAACATATGGGATTAATTGAAATAGAGTCCGGGCCGACCCCCAAGCTCCACTTTTTGACGACACACAACTATGTTGTAGTAAAAATTTTATCTTAACTTTATGATGGTATGAAAAAACAAGTAATATAGAAGAGGTTGGGTTAGAAAAAATAAAGGTTAACATAGGAAAAATAAAGGTTAAGTTAGAAAAACTAAAAGTTAGGTGGAACACTTACGGTAGTAGAAGAGATGGGTCGGCGTACGGGGATGGAGGCTGGTTCCGAGGCAGAGGGCAGATTACTGGCCCTCAGGTGAATCACCATTACTAGGTGAATCACCATCACTGTCACTTACAGTTGTCAGGGCTTCCCTGACAAATGCCTCAAAGTCATCTTCACTGTCACTATCACTGGCTTGGGCTGGCTGTGGTGGGTTGCGGGCGAAGAACTCGGTTATGCTTTTTTGACGGCTGGTGTTTATGTTGTCGTGATACACCGTGATGTACGGCTCCATAGCCTGCACCAGCCGGGTATGGAAGACTTCATAGCGGTCATCGTCATTGTCGCGGGAAAGGAAGGACTTCATTTTCTCTGCACACTCCATGGCACCCTTAATATCACTATGAGTTAAACTGTGTTCTTCGGAGAATGACGCACCTTCTTCCTCCTCTTCACTGACGTGATCTTCTTCCAACATCTCGTCGGCAGTCACTTCAGGATCTCTAATCACCTCCAGGATGTCGTCGTTGGTGGTCTCGGAGAAGCCTGGAACTGTAACAGTCTGCGCAGCTTCTCTGGCAAGGTCCACTGCTACTGCAACATTCTGAACCTCACCAGTCACAGATTGACTCCTCCTCTCACCTGGTATTCCATGCAACACATGTCTCCATGCGTGACGAATTGAAGCAATAAACAGCTGATCCCATGACTCCACCAAGTAGTCCACAGCTTTCTTGATGTTAAATACTCTCCAGAATTGTTTGAACAGTATTTTTTGCTGTTCCAACTGTTGATCCTCATCTTCTTCGCTCTTGCTATCGGTGGTGGTGTCACTCAGGTTACGCAACTCTTCCCTGGTGTTGGTGTAGTCGTTCATGAGTTTGAATTTTTTTGTTGAGAATGCAGCTTTTACATTATAGATTAACTCTTGGTCCATGGGCTGTAATATAGACTTAGTGTTGGGAGGAAGGAAGACCACTTTTACGTTGGGGTGACGATCTAACAGTAGGGGCGAGTGTCCTGGTGAGTTGTCCAGCAGCAACAAAATATTGAATGGCACATTCTGTCGCTCACAGAATTTCTTTACATGGGGAACAAAACAGTCATCAAACCAGGAGAGGGACAGTGTAGAGAACATCCACGCCTTACGTGCGGTCAGCCAGTGGACATTTAGCTTTGTCATGTCCATGGTTTTGTAGGCGTGCGGCTTGCGTGCTGTGTGGATCACCGATAACTTGAGCTTACAGGTACCGGAGGCATTGGTGGTAAACAGGACGGTGATGCGTTCCTTCTGCATCTTCCGGCCCCGAATCCTGCGGGCATTCTTTACAACGAAGGACTTGGAAGGTAGCTTTTTCCAGAAAAGACCAGATTCGTCCATGTTAAACACCTGGTCGTCACTGTACTGTCCTTCCTCCATAATCTCACGTAAAAACGGAGGAAATTCCCTAGCCGCAGCACGGTCAGCACTCGCTTCTTCAACACCAATGTTTATATTGGTGATCTTGTTCCGGATCTTAAACCTCTGTAACCACCCAGAGGAAGCATTAAAGGGTTTGGGCTCTAAAGTTCCCATCTTTCGTGCCACTGCCATGTACAGTTCACGTGCGTAGTCCTTCACAGAGTGCGTGTCGACCGCCATGTTCCGTCGCGCCTGACGCACCAAGTTCCTCACAAGTAACTTTTCTGTCTTGAGAAGCACCTGGTTGTGAAAATACTTGATCATAGAAGCACCTGTAGACTTTGTGATCTTCATGTGCTCCTTTATCTTGGCTGCATCCTTCTTTATTGTTCGAATCGTAGATTCATTCACACCATGCTGGCGCGCCAAATCAACCTGCCTTGTTCCTTTCTCCAACTCTTGGATGATGGTATACTTCACCTCGTAGCTTAAGGAACGTCGTGTCTTCTTTGGCTTAGTGCCGCTGGGTCCAGATAAGGAAAGGTTTCTCTCTGGGGGTGGTGGTCCGGCGGAAGCCATTTTACGGAACAATGGATGCACGTTTACACGGTGTGGCCTTGAGGGATGAAACTGCCACGGCTAGGTCAAGCGTCGTCTTTCTTCCCTCCCTCCCTCCCTACCCCGGGTGGACACGTCATAATACTTTAAGCCAATTACAGCTAGCAGCAGAGGGGGGTAGGGATGCATGGCCAATCACAGTCCGATACGTCATATGACGTCAGTGATAACGCAACAAAGACACACACTGCGCAACCTTACCGCGCGGCTTGCCCAAGCGGAGGGAGGAGGAGGGAGAGGCGAGGAGCACAGGCAGGCGGGTGGCGGGTGGGGCAAATCTAAAAATAGCGTCGCGCCGGACACTCTCCGCGTAATGGGGTTCACGTACCGCGTAATGTGAGCACGTTAGGTTCTGGCAAGGCACCGCGTAAACGTGGAAACGCGGAATGCGGGACCGTGTAAAGTGAGGGTTAACTGTACTGTATTCTGTACTATGCTATAATATGCTATTCTATACTATACAGTCAACCCTCACTTTACGCGGTCCCACACCCACATTCCGCGTTTCCACGTTTACGCGGTGCCCTGCCAGAACCCAGGATGCTCACATTCCGCCATTCCGCGGTGGGTGTACCCCTTTACACGGGTGAAGTATAGTTTTTTTTATTTAGCTCATAAAATTCATACAAATTATCCGGCCAGAATATAATTTACATTGCTGGAATTCTTACAATTTGATGATCATTTTGAATATAAACATCATACAGTAGATTTTGCATTAGACATACAAATTTTAGATGTAATGTTTACTCTGAGTAAATATGTTATCTTTTGTGCAAAATATATGACATTTATATTCAAAATATTCCTGGTCTTACAAGGAATCCAGCAATGTCAATTATATTATCCTAACTTTAGTTTGAGGTATTATTTATTACTGTACCTGGTTTTCTCCCCAAAATTTCTCAGAGGAAAGAGCCAGCGAGTGTACTGTGAGAAGAGGGGGAGGGAGTCGAGTCCATTATTTGAATGGACATTAACTTGGCGACTGTATTTCTCTATTTCTCTTAAGTATTAATTGTGTGCATGTACCATCATAAAATTAAGATGTTATTTTTACTAGAACATAGGTATTGTGTTGGAAAAAGTGGAGTTTGAGGGTCAGCTGGTCTCTATTTCATTTAATCCCATATGTTATGTTATTCACTTTACGCGTTTCTCACATTCCGCGGTACCCTGTGGGTTACATTAACCGCGTAAAGTGAGGGTTGACTGTACTATACTATACTATACTATACTATACTATACTACAGTGGTCCCTTGGTTAACGAACACAATTCGTTCCAGAGTGTCGTTCGTTAACCGAAAATTTCGTTAACCGAATCCATTGTTTCAATAGGATATTGGGTTTATTGGTTCCAGCTCACCGAAAAGTACAGTGGTCCCTCGGTTAACGAGCACAATCCGTTCCAGCAGGTTGCTCGTTAACCGAAAAACTCGTTAACCGAAACCATTGTTTCAATGGGTTTTTGGGTAATTGGTTCCAGCTCACCGAAAATTGCCTAAATTCAACAAAAAAGGTAGAAAAGTACACTTACTTTGAGGTGTGTATGTAGAAGGCTCCTGGATGATGATGATGATGGGAATTAAAATGGGCGTGGAAGAGAAGTCACCCCATGGCACCATTTCACCCATAAAATTTTAGTTCTCTTGGTGTAATTCAAGATTATTTTCTTTAAATCAACACTGCACTGCATTATATATTGTCAATATGTAAAATAAATTTCAAAATGACCAATAATTTGCTTGGAAACATAGAAAAAAGCGTTTAGTTGAAGAGAGTCTCGCAAAAATGTTACCTCCACTGAAAACAGAGACTGGCACTTGTATGGTGTGTTGACAGGCTGGATGGCACCCCAGAAACTAGTTTCTTTACCTTCAATTATGTTCAATAATTGTTAAAACGACTAAAAAAGTTAATATTAAACTTTTAAAATTATTGAATAGTATAAACTTCTTGATATTTTCTAAAATAGTAAGGAATTTAAGCCCTAAAACCAATTACTGTATTGGTGGACTAATACTACAGCTGGTGGACCGCCAAATGCAAGAAAAACATGTGGAGGTCGGCTCGTAAAACTCGTTAATCGAGGGATTGCTCGTTAACCAAAGTTAAGAATCTTATGGAATGTAAATCGTTAACCAAAATCTGTTAACTGGCACGTTAACCGAGGATCACTGTACACAAAGTAAAAAAAAAAAATGCAGTTAAGTACATACTTTGAGGTGTGTATGTAGAAGGTTCTTGGTTGATGATGATGATGGGAATTAGAAGTGGGGGCGGAGGAGAAGGGAGAAGAGAAGGAAGTGGGGATGGAGGAGAAATCACCTTTCAGAGGACCCTTGCTTGATGTCGTTATTTCACCAATAAAATTTTAAGTTCACCAGGTGTAATTCAAGATTTTTTATTTAAATCAACACTGCACTGCGCTATATATTATCAATATGTTAACTAAATTTCAGAGTGACCTATAATTTTAATGAAAAAGGCAAAAATATTCAAGACACCAACAAAATAGATGTTCACTCCACTGTCAACAGAGCCCAACTGATGCCTTGTGGTTGAGTCAAGCGACTGATGGGCTCACAAAAAAACTAGTTCCCTGTACTGCATATATATCAATATGTTAAATAAATGTTAAAATGACTAATAATTTTAATAATTTTAATATAAAAAATGCAAAAATATTAAAGAGCACAACTTTATTGACATTTACTCCACTGGAAACGAATGTAAACATAGAACAGATTAATGAATTGGCAGAATAGCCCATCAGTTGATCAGCTGATGCTCACAACAAAACGTGATGTTCGTAATGATTTCGAATCAATTTTTGTTCGTTAACCGAATTGAAGATTCTTATGGAAGGTAATTCGATAACCGAGGGACCACTGTATACTCTACTATACTGTATAGTACAGTATGTACAGTACAGAAGAGTTGAGTAAAGTACAGTAGAGTACAGTACAGTAAAATCACACATTTCGTATGATTTCATTTAGCTTTTTTGAATTTCGCTAGCATTATCTAATGTAACGAAGTCTTATATTTACGTAAAATATCGTGAGTTTCGCGAGATCCAGCCAACTCGTGTTTTGTCAACGCGAATTGGTTGTTATGTGATTGATGATTAGGAGCGCTGTTTGTAAATGCAACTTTGCATCTGAATGTTGGCTATAGCATGATTCCATCTTCAACATTTTGAGTGTGGCGCGTTATAATGTACTGTATACAGTTCACGTTCGACATCACATTTTGAATTGATTTGTGTCTTTTGTTTGTGAAGTGTTTTTTAGAGGTACTGTAATTCTGTTGTTTTTTTTCAAATTTGGCTGTTACCATAAATACTGTATGAAAAGAATAAGTAAAAAGAATGTTTAGCAGAGGACTAATAATTTTACACCAGCGCTCTCTGTTTACATCACATGATCAGTTGAATCGTGCGGTTTTTAGTTGCTCAGTGATTTTCACGTTTTCTCCAATTTTGTTGTAGCGATGAATATAGAAAGACAAGGTAAGAAAAATGTTTCCAAGAAGCGTTCTGGTGGTCGATTCCGATGGTGAACGTAAAAGAGGTTTACAAGAATGCAACTATCGCGTTGTAACCCCACCATCCTAGTGACCGCTCGGGCTGTTATTGTGTGCTTTTTTGGGTAGTGCTACCACCTGTCTAGTCAAGATAATGGCCTCTACTGGGGGTCCTACTGGTGCTGGTGGGACAGACACATAGCTGCCAAATAAGGAAAAGGAGAAGGGACTATCATAAGGGAGTTAAGTTTGCCAAGTGCTTGATGCAGGATAAGCAGCGTGTGATTAAGTTACTTGAGGAAGGCCTAAAAACTAGTTTCCGGAAATCACAGTCAGGTCAATTAAGGCAGAACATATCATCTGGAGGTTATAAATGGGAAAACCAGAGGTTGATGTAGAGTGGCCAGTCTATGTTGTTATTTTTACCTTTAGTTTATGTACGTTTTGGCAAAATTTTTCTAGTCTATATTACACAAAAAAATACAAGATCTTACAGTAGAGTACAGTACAGTAGAGAAAAAAGTACAGCACAGTAGAGTACAATACATTACAGTAGAGTACAGTACAGTACAGCACAGTAGAGTACAGTAGAGTACAGAAAAGTACAGTAGAGTACAGTAGAGTACAGTACAAGACTGTACAGTACAGTACATTAGAGTACAGTACAGTACATTACAGTAGAGTACAGTACAGTACAGTACAGAAAAGCATACAGTACAGTACATTAGAGTAGAGTACAGTACAGTACAGTACAGTACAGTACATTAGAGTAGAGTACAGTAGAGTAGAGTACAGTAGAGTACAGTACAGTACAGTACAGTACAGTACAGTACAGTACAGTACAGTACAGTACAGTACAGGGAGCCACACTGATATAATATGCTTGATGGTACAGTACAGTAAGGTATGCTATAACGAATCTAATTGGTTCTAGAACCTTGTCCGTTATAGCATTCGTTTGTTATAGGATTAATCCATTCCAGGCCCCCAAATACAACCACTTAACACTGAAAAATATAATATAAAATTGTAAAAAAGTGCATAAATATGCATCTAAACCCCCGAAATAAAGAATATCATTAATACTTGTTAAAAAAAACAATAAATTAGTAAAAAAAAAAAAAAAATTTTTTTTTTAAATAATGTTAGCTTGTAGGAGTTTTAAATTATAGCATTTTCAATTTTATAGACAAAACCGATCATAATAGGAATATTCATAGAAAATCAGATTATAGCATACCCCACTGTATTAAATTATTATTAAACTTGTAATAAATTTAGTTATGTACAGGTGCTGAACCTCTTGATTTATGTGTGTTTGTAATGCTCTCAGTCCATTTACACCTTTTATTCTTGAAATATGACCGATATTAAACATCATTGACCGACAGCTCGGTGGTGTGGGCTGCCAGCGCTGTAAGAAAAGTGCTCGTCCATCCGATGCATGTCGTTAGATGCGTTGTATGGATACAGTCTATAGTCACAGATTACTACAGTATTTTGTGCTGCAGTTCTATATAATAGGTGCATTTGCCCTTGAATCATGCCACCAGAGTGTCCTTTAAGTTCTTATGGTACCGGTGATGCTAAGAAGCATAAGGCCATTGCCATTGAGATTAATATGGATGTGCTCAAAAGTTATGAGAGGTGTATGAACAGCTGATAATAAGCATGCCCTTGAACTTAGTGAATCTTCCGACTATTCATGATAGTATGTGCTAGGAGAGTGCTAAGAGTGGAACATTAATCAGTGCATCTAAGACCTTGTATTCCCAAAGTTGAATTATGGGGTGAATGAAATGAATGTTAATGTGATAAAACACCAAACTCATGAAAATGTTCTCGTCAGTATGCTTGTGATACATGTACAAACAAAGGCCCAGAGTACTTTATATTTCCTGGTTACAGTACCGGTATGTGTCTACTGTAGGTTTTCATTGCTATAATATTTGGTACTTTTGTGTAAATAATTAAACCTCCTAATCCACTATTTTAATGATTGATCTGTGCCTTTTTTATTTACGACATTTTTCAAGAAAGTAATTATCGCATAGTTCGAGGTTTCCTGTGTGCATGATTTTTATATTACTGAAACACAGTTAATTCCGAACTCTTTTAAGATTTCATATTGGAGACTGACTTAGTGTATGACTGAGAGTGTATTATAATAATAGTGTTTAAAGATGTATTCAAATAGGGAAACTTCTTGTAATGCTTCCTGCATTTTCTGAAATATTTTTAATGACACGATTTATAATCTGGGGGTGACCCATACTGCACCCCAATGGTTGACACCCTCGGCCTCAAGTCCTCCTCAGCCCCAACGTTCCGTCTCAAGCCACGCCTTCCCACAGCCTCGAGATCCAGACATGAGCACCTCGAGAATAAATGATGGCCGAGACAACAGCAGCAACATTTATCTTAAGGTGCTCTTGTTTTCCTCTGATACAATATGGTACTGTACTTGTATATCTGGACTTATATAACTAAGTGTATGTTTGTGCTTTATGTCAGTAAGTCATTGTCTTCCACACATTATATCCATTTCCTATTCCAGATGTTCCTTAGTACACCAGACCCTAGATAACACTCACCCCCAGCCCCATAACTAACACTCACCCAGACACAACTTGCTCACCCCAGGCCCTAACTAATACTCACCCCAGGCCCCATAACTACTACTCACCCCAGGCCCTAACTAACACTCACCCCAGGCCCCCCATAACTAACACTCCCAGGTCCCATAATAACACTCACCCAGGCCCCTACTTCTTCCCTCCCCAGGCCCCCTAACTAACACTCACCCCAGGCCACATAACTAACACTCACCACAGGCCCCATAACTTCTTACTCACCCCAGGCCCCCACCATACTTACCTCACCCCAGGCCCCATAACTAACACTCACCCCAGGCCCCATAACTTCTTGCTCATCACAGGCCCCATAACTAACCACTCACCACAGGTCCCTACTTCTTACTCACCCCAGGCCCCCACCTAACACTGCACCCAGGCCCCCTAACTAACACTCACACCAGGCCCCTAACTAACACTCACCACAGGCCCCCTAACCTTCACTCACCACAGGTCCCCCTAACTACTTTCACCTGGGTCCCCTAAACCCAACACTCACCCCAGGTCCTCTAATAACACTCACACAGGCCCTCTAACTTCACACTCACCACAGGTCCCCTATTAACACTCACCCCAGGCCTCTAACTAACACTCTACACAGGTCCTCTAACTAACACTCACCTACAGGCCTCCTACTCACTCACCACGGGCCCTCCTTCTTACTCACCCAGACCCTCTAACTACTCACACAGGCCCCTCAACTAACACTCACCCACAGGCCTCTAACTAACACTCACCCCAGGCCTCTAACTAGCACTCACCACAGGCCACATGGCTAACACTCACCCCAGGTCCCAACCTAACACTCACCACAGGTCCTCTAACTAACACTCACCACAGGTCCTCTAACTACCCCTCACCACAGGTCCCTAACCCCTTTCACCACAGGTCCCCTAACTAACACTCACCACAGGTCCCCTACTACTCACCCCAGGTCCCCTAACTTCTTCTCACCCCAGGCCCCATGCTTCTCACCACACAGGCCACATGCTACTTCTCACCCCAGGTCCCACAACTAACACTCACCACAGGTCCTCTAACTAACACACTCACCACAGGTCCCCTAACTAACACTCACCCCAGGCCCCTTCTTACTCACCCCAGGTCCCATAAGTAACCTCACCACAGCTCCCCTAACTAACACTCACCCACAGGTCCCTAACTAACACTCACCAGGTCCTCTAACACTCACCCCAGGCCCCATAACTAACACTCACCACAGGCCACGTGCCACTCACCCCGGTCCCACAACTAACACTCACCACAGGTCCTCTCACTCACCACAGGTCCTCCTAACTAACACTCACCACAGGTCCTCTAACACTCACCACAGGTCCTCTAACTAACACTCACCACAGGTCCTCTAACACCTCACCAGGTCCTCTAACTAACACTCACCCCAGGTCCTCCTCTAACACTCACCCCAGGTCATCTACACTCACCACAATCTCTAACTAACACTCACCACAGGCCCCTAACTAACACTCACCACAGGTCCTCTAACACTCACCACAGGCCCCTAACTAACACTCCCACAGGCCCTAACTAACACTCACCCCAGGTCCCCGGGCAACACTCACCCCAGGTCCTCTAACCCCACTCACCACAGGTCCCTAACTAACACTCACCACAGGCCCCTAACTAACACTCACCACAGGTCCCTAACTAACACTCACCCCAGGCCCTAACTAACACTCACCCAGGCCCTAACTAACACTCACCACAGGTCCCCTAACTAACACACACCACAGGCCCCTAACTAACACTCACCACACTATCTTAACCTCACCCCAGGTCCCCTAACTAACCTCACCCCAGGTCCTCTAACTAACACTCTTGAGTCCCCAACTAACCTCACCACAGGTCCTCTAACTAACACTCACCCCAGGTCCCCTAACTAACACTCACCACAGGCCCTAATTTACACTCACCCCAGGCCCTAACTAACTTCCTCACATAGGCCACCTAACTAACACTCATCCCAGGCCCCCTAACTAACACTCATCCCAGGCCCCTAACTAACACTCACCACAGGCCCTAATTTTACTCACCCCAGGCCCCTAACTAACACTCCACCATAGGCCCCCTAACTACACTCATCAGGCCCCCTAACTAACACTCACCACAGGTCCTCTAACTAACCTCACCCCAGGTCACTCTAGCTAACACTCATCCCAGGCCC